>NC_042985.1:1238270-1378270 GCF_901001165.1 Salmo trutta | reverse complement strand
AATTAGGCTAAAACACACCAGGCTATTCAAAGCTATTTGCAAGACAAATTCATCTACAGACGAGAGTCAATGTTCCCTTTCTCATATTCAAATTGACACATCTATGAATAAAGAGGCTGTTTAGTTATTCTAGGGAAGTAACACATTGGCTTGGTGAGGTGGTTTAATCTGACTCACTCAGATCACTTCACAGAAACACAACTGAATAAAAAATAACTTTGAAACTAGACAGCTTTCAGCTAAAAACAATAATAGGAAGAATGATAATGTATGTAAATATTAGTGTTATATGAGCCATCTATACTAACTGTCTGACATTATGATGAAGAACCAGTTCTGATGTAGCTACTTCCAACCGTAGCTGTTGAGTTTAAAAGGAATGATTCTGATTGTATTCTTATTCATCCCTGACCACTTTTCCATTCCTGATCCCTTAACCTACTTTGTGTCTATGGCCAACGCTGTAGTCAACGCTCAAGAAAACATACCAACAAACAACAGCTGCTAACACGCTGAACCCTCAGCGGGCTCCGGACCACTGACCTTGTCCCAGGATGAAGAGACGGACGGTCATGTTGACAAAGATCCAGGAGAAGCCCAGGAACTGGACCAGGTTATACATGAACAGATATCCCTTCTTCAGACCCAGGTAGGCTGAGAGAACAAACTAGATATTAACATAACAGCTTTAAAACACATAACATCAAGTTATACATGAACAGATACCCCCTTCTTCAGACCCAGGTAGGCTGAGAGAACAAACTAGATATTAACATAACAGCTTTAAAACACATAACATCAAGTTATACATGAACAGATATCCCCTTCTTCAGACCCAGGTAGGCTGAGAGAACAAACTAGATATTAACATAACAGCTTTAAAACACATAACATCAGGTTATACATGAACAGATATCCCCTTCTTCAGACCCAGGTAGGCTGAGAGAACAAACTAGATATTAACATAACAGCTTTAAAACACATAACATCAGGTTATACATGAACAGATACCCCCTTCTTCAGACCCAGGTAGGCTGAGAGAACAAACTAGATATTAACATAACAGCTTTAAAACACATAACATCAGGTTATACATGAACAGATATCCCCTTCTTCAGACCCAGGTAGGCTGAGAGAACAAACTAGATATTAACATAACAGCTTTAAAACACATAACATCAGGTTATACATGAACAGATACCCCCTTCTTCAGACCCAGGTAGGCTGAGAGAACAAACTAGATATTAACATAACAGCTTTAAAACACATAACATCAGGTTATACATGAACAGATATCCCCTTCTTCAGACCCAGGTAGGCTGAGAGAACAAACTAGATATTAACATAACAGCTTTAAAACACATAACATCAGGTTATACATGAACAGATATCCCCTTCTTCAGACCCAGGTAGGCTGAGAGAACAAACTAGATATTAACATAACAGCTTTAAAACACATAACATCAGGTTATACATGAACAGATACCCCCTTCTTCAGACCCAGGTAGGCTGAGAGAACAAACTAGATATTAACATAACAGCTTTAAAACACATAACATCAGGTTATACATGAACAGATACCCCCTTCTTCAGACCCAGGTAGGCTGAGAGAACAAACTAGATATTAACATAACAGCTTTAAAACACATAACATCAGGTTATACATGAACAGATACCCCTTCTTCAGACCCAGGTAGGCTGAGAGAACAAACTAGATATTAACATAACAGCTTTAAAACACATAACATCAGGTTATACATGAACAGATACCCCTTCTTCAGACCCAGGTAGGCTGAGAGAACAAACTAGATATTAACATAACAGCTTTAAAACACATAACATCAGGTTATACATGAACAGATACCCCTTCTTCAGACCCAGGTAGGCTGAGAGAACAAACTAGATATTAACATAACAGCTTTAAAACACATAACATCAGGTTATACATGAACAGATATCCCCTTCTTCCGACCCAGGTAGGCTGAGAGAACATTGTACAGCTTTTAATAAAACACATTTAAATAAATTCAAAGGAGACTCCAGTCAGTTGGTTTTGTATGTCTATACCAAAACCGAATTATTTGAAATTACATTTCAGATATCTAGTACTTAAAAAAGGTAACTTGTACTTGTGTGTGGTATAAACTAAAAGATGATGCACAGTCAAAATCAGGGTTCCCCAATTGGCGGCCCGTGGTGGATTTATTTGGACCCCCAACTTTTCTGAGAGAAAAAAAAAAAAGTTGCATTTTTTTTCTTTTGCATTTTCATTGTTGGAGATAAAAGTGTGTAAAAACACCAGGATTTTAATTTAGGAAAATCTGTTCCCAAGTATTCCCACGCATAATAGAGAGAGACTTGATTGTATACAACTTTAAGCAAGGTTTGAAATGATCCGTTTTGGATTCTTGCCGTCAAATTGTAGTCTACAAATGATTTGTACTTTATGTTCCGGTCTGCCGACCAACTGGTCAAGAAAAATAAATAAATCAGCCCGAGGCTGAACCTAGTTGATGATCCCTGGTCTAAACCAACAGCATCTTTAACAAGAATGTAAATATTCAGATTAGAGATAGGGCTGCGGTGTTCACAGCTGCACCGCTCGGTACTTACGATCTTTACGGATTCTTGACTCGATGCTGACCTTGTTAATCTTCTCCTCTTCCTGAAAACAAACAGACAGACCATCAGGTGTAATAAATGTCATAACACCCTTATAAAAGACAAATAAATAAAGCCTTATACTTCCTTATGTATTACATGTAAAAGTTATACCAAAACTGACCCTTACTACCTTAGCCTGAAGCTCCATCTCCGCGTCTGATTCGTCGAGCCAACGGTCGAAGTCTGGCGCCAGGAAGAGAGGTTTCCTCTCCTGCAGAGTGAGTCTATCCCACCAACGCTGCTCTTGCTTCCTCACTGTCACATTTACCAGGCGCTGGGTCGACCTGTGACTAACCTGGCAGACAGACAGACACACAGTGAGTATGATAATAATTGTAGACAACACAGGAGGTTGGTGGCACCTTAATCAGGGAGGACAGGCTCGTGGTAATGACTGGAGCGGAATCAGCGGAATGGTATCAAATACATGGTTTCCAGGCGTTTGATGCCATTCCATTTGCTCCGTTCCAGACATTATTATGAGCAGCCTCCTGTGGAAGAACACTTAATAAACCACACTCAGGGAACAGTAATAATCTCTAGTACCAGAAGAGAATGTTTGTCTTTGAGACTGAGAAGAGTGTGAGGTATTATCACTAACGAAACACTACATTTTTGGAACAGAAAATAATAGAATACCTCAGGTTTTACTGGTTCCAGGAAGTCCAGACTGAACTCATAGTCATTGTCTCCTTTAGCTCCATGACCCTGAGCTGTCCAACAAAGAAACATTGGTTTAATACCATGCACTCTGTACAGACTACAGTTATTTTCATTCTTTCTGTTCCAACATAATACAAAACACCAACCTTTGAATTGCAGGGTGTTGTCTTGTACGCAGATATCAAGATTCTAAAATGCAAAAAGCAAATGTCATGCATCAAAACCTCAAAAGGCGGAAGACTGTCTGTCAGCTACAAGGCTAAATATAGAAACCACTAAGATTGGTTGAGATGAAACGAAGTGACTGAATGGCTGATATGGATGTGTTTCCTTCACACCTACAGCATCACTGAACATAGTCTGATGACATTACACACAGTACCACGTAGCTGGACTACATGTGATCACGATGCACCTTGAGTGAGTAGCTGTGTTTTGCTGAATGGCTAAACTGGATCCAGCGATCACCATGACAATTCCTGAATCTTTTATGAAGCATGACATTTTGTTAGATGCACCACCACTAGCAACTACAACTCAATATTAATTACAGTAGCTTCAGTATCTGAGCGTTAGCTGCTGTCTAGCCTCGTCGAGAACCATACTTCTCAGGACGACGACCTGATTTTGGAATGTGGAATACTGGATCAGGATCTCAGGAAACTATATATATTATAGAAGTTATACATATTATATAAAAGTTACTCTGTCTAGTAGTGACATGCTACACTTTTGTTATCACTCGGTATAGCTAACAGAACAGTGGTAAATTAGCTAGCTAGATGTATGAGTTTACTAGCTAACATGTAAGTATGGGCTGGTATCACTCCGTTCTCAAAGGAGCATTGTAGCTAATGTAATGTATGTCATCTGTTCATATCAGCAACGTGCATTCAATTTACAAACGTCCTGCAGTGAGTTTAAACAAATACACTTATTACTGTCTGAAAGTGACGTGGACTATCTAGCTAGCTTGTTATCCTAACCATCTAGCTCGGTGACAGGTCGGTACCGGAGAGCACCGTAACATACCTTAGCGTCACTCAGCTCCACACGCAGGTAGATGTCTCCATGACGCTGTGCCCAATACACGTGGGGTGTGAGGGTCTGCATTGTGATATCTAAAGATACTGTTAGTGAAATGTTATATCACCGAGAAGCAACGATGGAGATCCTCCGCCTCATTCATTGGGACAGCTGGCTAGAGGCGGAAACAGTCATCCCAGGATACTCAGGGGTGCGTTCAGTTCGATTGAACGTTTACGTTGCATAACGGTTTGTACTGAACGACACGGTTCACTAAAACGAACATACTTTGAGGTACGTTTGGTGGGTGTGTATTGAAGCAGTTTACAGTAAATGACTGCGGCACAGCGTTCCTCCAGCACAAAACCCACCCAACCACGCCGTTCTCGTTTTTGAACTGGTCGTTCAGAACAGCACCGTTTCCATTGAATTGAACGTTACAGTACGTTTTCCGGCACTGAACGGTCGCTACGTGCGCGCTACACCCACAAATAAAAAAAAGGAAGGAACGTGCTCGTGCACAGTCGGCACAATTAAAAAAAGGTTTGAAAACATTGGCGCTATTTAAATAGAAATACATATAATATGGATGGTCTCTGGATATGTCTTGGACAGTACAGATGTACAGATGTACTACATGTATGCTATGGAGGTCACCAACATACAAGGGCTGCACCGCGTCATGTTCTGCTCCACGTGACACCAGCCAATTCATGCCATCTGAAATGTTTACATCTGATGTGTGAAAAGGATTGAGTGATGTCCATCCTACTGCTGATCATGTTATGCAGCGTAGCCTAGTGGTTAGTGCGTTGGACTAGTAACCGGAAGGTTGTAAATTCGAATCCCTGACAAGGTACAAATCGGTCGTTCTTTCCTTGAAAATAAGAATTTGTTCATAACTGACGTGCCTAGTAAAATACAGGCATTTTTTTTTTACTATATATAGTCCATACAATAGAAGTGACTGTTATGCAATCAGTCAAATAATCAATGGTGAAAAAAGTACTCAATTGTCATACTTAAGTGAAAGTAAAGATAACTTAATAGAAAATGACATGTGAAAGTCACCCTGTAAAATACTACTTGAGTAAAAGTTTTTGGTTATAAAAAGTGCAAACCAGAAGGGACAATTTTTTATTTATTGTCGGATAGCCAGGGGGACACTCCAACACTCAGACATCATTTACAAACAAAGCATTTGTGTTTAGTGAGTCCGCCAGATCAGAGGCAGTAGGGATGACCAGGGACGTTCTTTTGAGAAGTGTGTGATTTTTGACCATTTTCCTGTCAAAATATAACGAGTACTTTTGGTGGTCAGGGCAAATGTAGAGTAAAAAGTACATTATTTTCTTTAGGAATGTAGTGAAGTAAAAGTAGGCAAAAATATTAAATAGTAAAGTACAGATACCCCAAAAAACAACTTAAGTAGTACTTTAATGTATTTTTACTTAAGTACTTCACACCCCTGCAAGTAATACAGGTCAAGGCAGGTGATGCATGTATCAGCACTCCAGACCCAACAGAATAATCTTGGTTAGAGCGCCAGCACACCAAACTATCAAGTTTGACCTACTTGCGATGCTGTAGGTCTATGTACGGTGCATTTGGAAAGTATTCAGACCCCTTGACTTTTTCCACATTTTGTTACATTACAGCCTTATTCTGAGGTTTTTTTTTGTAATTTTTGATCCAATCTACACACAATACCCCATAATGACAAAGCAAAACCAGGTTTTTATAAATTTGCTAATTTATTACAAATAAAAAACAGATACCTTAAATTTACATAAGTATTCAGACCATTTGCTATAAAATTCTTAAATTGAGCTCAGGTGCATCCTGTTTCGATTGATCAACCTTGAGATGTTTTTACAACTTGGAGTCCACCTGTGGTAAATTCAATTGATTGGACATGATTTGGAAAGGCATACATCTGTCTATATAAGGTCCACAGTTGACAGTGCATGTCAGAGCAAAAACCAAGCCATGAGGTTGAAGGAATTGTCCATAGAGCTCCGAGACAGGATGGTGTTGAGGCACAGATCTGGGGAAGGGTGCCAAAAAATGTATGCAGCATTGAATGTCCCCAAGCACACAGTGGCCTCCACTGTGTGCTTGGGGACATTCAATGCTGCATACATTTTTTCCATCATTCTCCCAGGGACTGGGAGACTAGTCAGGATTGAGGGAAAGATGAACGGAGCAAAGTACAGAGAGATCCTTGATGACAACCTGCTCCAGAGTGCTCGGGACCTGAGACTGGGTCGAAGGTTCATCTTCCAACAGGACACAAACCCTAAGCACACAGCCAAGACAACACAGGAGTGGCTTCGGGACAAGTCTCTGAATGTCCTTGAGTGGTCCAGCCAGAGCCCGGACTTGAACCAGATCAAACATCTCTGGAGACCTGAAAATAACTGTGGAGCGACGCTCCCCATTCAACCTGACAGAGCTTGAGAGGCTCTGCAGAGAAGAATGGGAGAAACTCTCCAAATACAGGTGTGCCAAGCTTCTAGCGTCATACCCAAGAAGACTCAAAGCTGTAATTGCTACTAAAGATGCTTCAACAAAGTACTGAGTAAAGGGTCTTAATACTTATGTAAATGTGATCAGATTATTTTTAATACATTTCTAAAAATCTGTTTTGCTTTGTCATTATGGGGTATTGTGTATAGATTGAGGGGAGAAACAATTGAATCCATTTTAAGGCTGTAACATAACAAAATGTGATAAAGGTCAAGGGGTATGAAAGCACTGTATGGTTATGGGTCTATGACATTTGATGCAGGTGGAATGTGAACAGGAGCCAAGTGTTCAAGCATTAATTCTATTCTGTCTAAAGAAACAAATCGTATAACGAAATTCCTTTTGAATGACATTTATTTAAATAGGACATTTTGTTTGTAAGAATGGTTATAATACATGAAAGCAACTGTATCTGAACTTCCCATTTCACAGAAAGTATCAGAAACAAGAGATAAAAATAGTATTTTCAGATGATTCACACTTTGGTGAAGAGAAATCTTTGTTTCCGTCTTGTCAGCCACATCAATGTCAAATGCCAGACTTTTGTCTTTCTCGAGGGCTACAGTGCATTGAGAAATGTATTCCAACAAACACTGACTGAGGACAGCACTGTGACTAGTCCAGCCACTTCCCTGGGCTAGGGTTGGTCTTGTTTTGGACCTCGTATAAAACTGGAAAGTGTTATGAAGGTAAATGGCATCATGTTACCATGTTGGTACAACCCAGGCTGCTTTCCAAATGACAACCTATCCCCTATAGCGCTCGACTCCCCATTGGTCTGTGGTCAAAAGTAGTGCACTATATAAGGAATAGGGTGGCATTTCAGACTAGCAACCAGTGTAAACGCCACTCTCATAGTCTAGCCTAGATGCCAAAGCTTTACAACAACAGACATCTCAAAACATCAGCGCTTCTTCATGCCCAGTCTTTTCATTTTTTTTGAAATGCAGCTGTCAGACAAGACTCGTTCTTTAAAGCCCACGAAGCAGTTTGTATAGCTCAACTGGATGGTGCTAACGAAAACAATACTCCTTTACAGAACACAGAGAAAAAGGGGAGGGGTACATCCTGTCAGCCAGGTCTGTCAGTTTCTACTTCTTTAGGGGCCTAGGACGAGGTCATGTTGTCATGCTGACTGACGCAAGTTTAAAAACAGCCATTTCAGAGAATTACATACCGCCTCCCAGGTGACCAAGGTGCCCTACCGCCTCCCAGGTGACCAAGGTGCCCTACCGCCTCCCAGGTGACCAAGGTGCCCTACCGCCTCCCAGGTGACCAAGGTGCCCTACCGCCTCCCAGGTGACCAAGGTGCCCTACCGCCTCCCAGGTGACCAAGGTGCCCTACCGCCTCCCAGGTGACCAAGGTGCCCTACCGCCTCCCAGGTGACCAAGGTGCCCTACCACCTCCCAGGTGACCAAGGTGCCCTACCGCCTCCCAGGTGACCAAGGTGCATACAAAAAACCATGAGGAAAAGCTCAAGTCTGAAAAAAGAAATACATTTGTTTATTTTATTTTTTTATGAGTGAATGTCACTCAATTTGGCTCTCATGAAACAGTTGGTAGTGTGTTATCTGGAAATTACAACTTCTAAGGAGAAACAGGAGGAGGGGTGGTGATGGAAGAACAAAAACAAGAGGGAGTGGGAAGGAGGGGGGTTAGAACAAACAGGACGTGACCTTCATCCCAAACGGCACACTATTCCCTATATAATGCATTACTTTTGACCAGGGGCCCATAGTGCCCTATATAGAGAATAGGGAGCCACTTAGGACACAGCGGAGTCCTTTCCAAGTCATTCTCTAATTTCTCAAAACCCCCTCAGGTACAATTAGTTGATAACCTCTGAAGGTTGCAAGGTCAATTCCAACTATGAATAAATCAATGTATTACCTGAACTACAGTCTGGCTGGCTGTTTGTTCTTTAGTCTCATTCTCTCACCTAATGTTGTCCTTTAGGTGGATTTTGTTTTGTCAGAATTGCTTTTGAAAGCTACTACAACCCTGTCAGAGTTTTATCGCTCGTTCAAACTGTTTCTGTCCTTGTTCTCCTGGGTGAAGCTACACAGCTTCCAAACCCTCACAAAGAATACATTTTCTTTTAAAGCAGGAGGGAACTTGTCTTCTACACAGCAACTATATTGAATATTTGAAAAAAAATATGAATAAATATTTTTCAAAAATAAAATAAAAAGACAAATAAAAGAAACGGCCACACTTGCTGTTCCATGCATATGCGTTATTTACAAATTGAAAAACATGTTTCCTTTTTCTGGTTTTTCCTGCCAACCCACATGGTTAAGCACCTTACAATCAGCAAATCAACATTCAAAAACCCTACATGTGATCTAACCACATTTAATGAACATGGCTTGAACAGTTGGACTGTGTTGAACACAAACCCATGTCCCACACAAGGGTACTTAAAAATCAAACAAATAAAATACATCTCACTGGAAAACTGAACGGGGTGATGATGTTACAATAGTGACCAATTGAGAGAAGCGGGGAGTTATTTTTTGTCCTCACAATCCAACCTGCTACAAACAATACTGTTGTACGATTAACGTTTGAAATATTCTACCTTTTTTTTATTTTGATATAATTTATTTAAACTTTTCCATTAAACAAAACCCAAGAAAAAAAATACGCAATATTGGGAAGATCAGCAACAATAGGTGAAAACCAGTGCTGCCCCGTGGCATTGCATCAGCGCTCTAGTCTGGAGAGGGTTTTTTTAGTAAAGAGTCTATCCTTAATCTTCTATGTATTCCCAGAGGTCCTTCTCATAGCCCTCATGCACATGCTGCAGCAGCACCCGCCGCCGACTCTCACAGTATCTGGAGGACAACAAACAGGAAACAGGAAACAGTGAGGAGAGGAAGGCTCATTTTAAAATCAGTCTGGTCTCATTCTGATATGTGCTGTAGCGTAGCCAACTAATCCACATTTGGCTTGACAACAGAGACAAATAGAATGGAACAAGAGACAATTTCTGATGAAATGAATCGCTGATCAATGACATTAGCCTCAGTAGGCATGTTTAGAGTCCTCCTCCCACATTTCCATTCAAATGTCATATTTACCACTGACCAGTACAAAAAGATACAGATCTATAAAATCATCTATCCTGTTGCAGACTAACCTGTACTTCCTGTTGTAATAAAGACATCAATATCATGTATTGAACTCACCTGTACTTGTCCTGTACTTTCTGTTTGATGTCCTGCAGAGAGTCCTGGGAGATGTCCCGCTCCAGATATCCAGACAGAACCTCCGTAGCGTTCTCCAAGTCAGCCTGATTGTTCTAAAAGAGGACCGCTTGGGTTCAGTCACAGCATATACACTGAATGTACAAAACATTAAGAACACCGGCTCTTTCTATTACAGACTGACCAGGTGAAAGATATGATCCCTTATTGATGTCACTTGTTAAATCCAATTGAAATCAGTGTAGATGAAGGGGAGGAGACAGGATAAAGAAGGATTTTTAAGCCTTGAGACAATTGAGACATGGATTGTGTGTGTGTGCAATTGAGTGTGAATGAGAAAGACTAAATATTTAAGTGCCTTTGAACGGGGTAGTAGGTGCCATGCGCACCGGTTTGAGTGTGTCAAGAACTGCAACGCTGCTGGGTTTCATACACTCAGTGTATAGTATAGGGCCACTACTTGTCCTGATAGAACTACACAAACAGGAATAACTGTGCTGCCGGGTTTTTACCTGGAGCACTTCACCTCATGACAACAACTGTGGAAATAAAGGGTTCCTTTAGAGAGGAGACCTTGATTTGTAGGTGTAGAAATACATCATGGCTTTACTGTACACAACTGTACCAACAGAGCTGGAACAACTGAAACACTTCAAGCTAAATAGAATACTCCAACTCCCTCCACTTCTCTCTCTTTCCCCTCCCTTCTCTACCTTCCCCCACCTCAAAAATGGGACTGTTTGTTATTTTCCAGGTAGAAGGGTTTGGGTTAGGACTATAGCTGTAAAGTTACCTCAAAGATGATGGACTGGTTGTTCTTCTTGAGGTAGAAGGCGAAGACGTAGGTGAACATGAGTGTGGAGCGACACTGACACAGCACGTCCACGGCCTTCTTCAGGAACTGCACCTCGATCCAGGACATGTTGTGATGCTGCATCTCCTCCATCTTGGCCTTGACCCCAGCGTACAGCTTGTGCTCGAAGCGCAGCGACTGCATGTGGTTCATGTAACGGTTGCAGTAGAACAGGTACCTCTGCAGGGCTGCCCTGGACCGCTGGAGGAGGAGGGAGAACGCCTGGCTCTTAAAATCACAACAACAATCAAGCCTGGGAGAATATGTTTACCATTATACATGCTCATCATTACTAATATAACCACCACCACTACTAGCATAACCACCACCACCACTACTACTACTACTAGCATAACCACCACCACCACTACTAGCATAACCACCACCACCACTACTACTACTAGCATAACCACCACCACCACTACTAGCATAACCACCACCACCACTACTACTAGCATAACCACCACCACGAGCATAACCACCACCACTACTACACCGTCACTAGCATAACCACCACCACACCACCACTAGCATAACCACCACCACACGCCAATTAGCATAACCACCACCAACAGCATAACCACCACCACCACACCGCCAATTAGCATAACCACCACCACACCGCCACTAGCATAACCACCACCAGCATAACCACCACCACCACTACTACTAGCATAACCACCACCACCACCACTACTAGCATAACCACCACCACCACCACTACTAGCATAACCACCACCACCACCACTAGCATAACCACCACCACCACAAGCATAACCACCACCACCACTAGCATAACCACCACCACCACCACTAGCATAACCACCACCACCACCACTAGCATAACCACCACCACTAGCATAACCACCACCACCACCACTAGCATAACCACCACCACTAGCATAATCACTACTAGCATACCCACCATCACTACTACACAATAACTAGTACAACCACCGCTCGTACGCTATACCACCACTAGGAGCACAACCACCACCACTAGCAGTACGACCGCCCACCCGCCACTAGCACGACGACCGCCCGCCCGCCCGCCCACCCACCCACCACTAGCACGACGACCGCCCGCCCGCCCACCCGCCACTAGCACGACGACCGCCCGTATCACTAGTATAACCACCACTAGTATAACCACCACTACTAGCATAACCACCACCACCACTAGCATAACCACCACCACCACTAGCATAACCACCACCACCACCACTAGCATAACCACCACTACTAGCATAAATTACCACCACCACTAGCATAAATTACCACCACCACTAGCATAAATTACCACCACCACTAGCATAAATTACCACCACCACTAGCATAAATTACCACCACCACTAGCATAACCACCACCACCACTAGCATAACCACCACCACCACTAGCATAACCACCACCACCACTAGCATAACCACCACCACCACTAGCATAACCACCACCACCACTAGCATAACCACCACCACCACTAGCATAACCACCACCACTAGCATAACCACCACCACTAGCATAACCACCACCACTAGCATAACCACCACTACTAGCACAACATACAGTTGAAGTCGGAAGTTTACATACACTTAGGTTGGAGTCATTAAAACTCGTGTTTCAACCACTCCACAAAATTCTTGTTAATAAACTATAGTTTTGGCAAGTCGGCTAGGACATCTACAGTGTGCATGACACAAGTCATTTTTCCAACAAATGTTTACAGACATTATTTCACTCTATCACAATTCCAGTGGGTCAGAAGTTTACATACACTAAGTTGACGGTGCCTTTAAACAGCTTGGAAAATTCCAGAAAATGATGTCACAGCTTTAGAAGCTTCTGATAGGCTAATTGACATCATTTGAGTCAATTGGGGGTGTACCTGTGGATGAATTTCAAGGCCTACCTTCAAACTCAGTGCCTCTTTGCTTGACATCATGGGAAAATCAAAAGAAATCAGCCAAAACCTCCGAAAAAAATGGTAGACCTCCACAAGTCTGGTTCATCCTTGGGAGCAATTTCTAAACGCCTGAAGGTACAAACAATAGTATGCAAGTATAAGCACCATGGGACCACGCAGCCGTCATACCAGCATACCACCCTGCATCCCACTGCTGGCTTGCTTCTGAAGCTAAGCAGGGTTGGTCCTGGTCAGTCCCTGGATGGGAGACCAGATGCTGCTGGAAGTGGTGTTGGAGGGCCAGTAGGAGGCACTCTTTCCTCTGGTCTAAAAAATATCCCAATGCCCCAGGGCACTGCCCTGTGTAGGGTGCCTGCCCTGTGTAGGGTGCCTGCCCTGTGTAGGGTGCCTGCCCTGTGTAGGGTGCCTGCCCTGTGTAGGGTGCCTGCCCTGTGTAGGGTGCCTGCCCTGTGTAGGGTGCCTGCCCTGTGGCTCAGTTGGTAGAGCATGGTGTTTGCAACGCCAGCATGGTGTGTGCAACGCCAGGGTTGTGGGTTCGATTCCCAAGGGGGGCCAGTACAAAAAAATAAAAATTTTATGGAATGTATGTATTCACTACTGTAAGTCGCTCTGGATAAGAGCATCTGCTAAATGACTAAAATGTAAAATGTAAATGTCTTTCGGATGGGACATTAAACGGATGTCTGGACTCTGAGGTCATTAACCCCTGGTCGGGCTCCATCCCGTATGCGGGACGGACATCCAGCGAAAAATCCTATTGCCATTAGCATAACTAAATGTAATATTTTTTCAAATATAGGACTATGTTATATCGTTTTTTTAGATACACCTCTCCTGAATCGAACCACGTTGTCCGATTTGAAAAAGGCTTTACAGCAAAAGCAAAACAGATTATGTTAGAGTATATCGTAAAAGTAGCCACATAGCCATTTTCCGACCAACCACATGAATCACAAATAACCAAAAAACAGCTAAATGCAGCACTAACCTTTGACAATCTTCATCAGATGACACCCCTAGGACATCATGTTACACAATACATGCATTATTTTGTTCGATAAAGCTCATATTTATATATAAAAACAGCATTTTACATCGGCGCGTAACGTTGACTAACTATTTTCCCTCAAATGCATCCGGTGAAACAGCGCTACAATTTACTAAATTACTATTCGAAAACATTTTTAAAATGTAATATTGTCATTCTAAGATTTATAGATGAATATCTCTTGAAAGCACCTGTAATGCCAGATTTAAAAATAACTTTACTGGGTAATCACACTTTGCGATAAAAGGGGATGCGATACTCAGAAAATAGGCTACCGTTACAGGTCAGCGCCATCTTGGAACAATCGCATATCAAATCTAGTCTTGTATACTATTGTCAATAATCCCTTACCTTTGATTATCTTCATCAGAAAGCACTTCTAGGGATCCCAGGTCCACAACAAATGTAATTTCCTTCGAAAAAGTTAATCCTTTATGTTCCAATAGCTTGTTCTTGTTAGCGCGCTCTGAAGGCTGCACCAAAAGTTCCGTCGTGCGCGGGACTCCACTTTCGAAAAAATGCATTTTTTAAAATGTAGGTTTGTTCAAACATGTCAAACGTTGTATAACATAAATCTTTAGGGCCTTTTTCAACCAGAGCTCCAATAAGATTCAAGGGGGACGATTGCATTGTGTTTCAAAACGTTTCGAAAGGGGAGGGTAGCCAGGGGCGCCGGCGTCATAATGGTGATGGCCCTCTCCGTGTGACCACGTTCCACTGCGTCTCATTCATTCAGTTTTCACAGTAGAAGGCTCAAATCACTTTGTAAAGACTGGGGACATCTAGTGGAAGCAATAGGAAGTGCTCAATGAACCATTGCTCACTGTGTGATTTACAGGCAAACTGATGAAGTTGAGTCGGCAATTCAGAATTCCACTTCCTGTTACGATCGGTCTCGGGGTTTTGACTGCCATACGAGTTCTGTTATATCTATATATCTGCTTCTGAGTTTGAGTAGGAGGCCATTTAAAATGGGCACGAATTTTTTTCAAAAATCGCTGTAGCGCCCCCTATCCTAGGCGAACGACAAGAGGTTAAAGATCCCATTGCACTTATCGTAAGAGTAGGGGTGTTAACCCCAGTATCCTGGCTAAATTCCCAATCTGTCCCTCATACCATCATGGCCACCTAATCATCCCCAGCTTACAATTGGCTCATTCATCCCCCTCCTATCCCCTGAAACTATTCCCCAGGTCGTTGCTGTAAATGAGAATGTGTTCTCAGTCAATTTACCTGGTAAAATAACGGTAAAATAAATAAATAAAATACCGCTCAGGAAGGAGATGCTGAAGGAAACAGGTACAAAAGTATCTATATCCACAGTAAAACGAGTCCTATATTGACATAATCTGAAAGGCCGCTCAGCAAGGAAGAAGCCACTGCTCCAAAACCGCCATAAAAAAGCCAGACTACGGTTTGCAACTGCACATGGGGACAAAGATAATACTTTTTTCAGAAATGTCCTCTGGTCTGATGAAACAAAAATAGAACTGTTTTGCCATAATGACCATCGTTATGTTTGGAGGAAAAAGGGGAAGGCTTGCAAGCTGAAGAACACCATCCCAACCGTGAAGCACGGGGGTGGCAGCATCATGTTGTGGGGTTGCTTTGCTGCAGGAGTGACTGGTGCACTTCACAAAATAGATGGTATCATGAGGGAAAATGATGTGGATATATTGAAGCAACATCTCAAGATATCAGTCAGGAAGTTAAAGCTTGGTCGCAAATGGGTCTTCCAAATGGACAATGACCCCAAGCATACTTCCAAAGTTGTGGCAAAATGGCTTAAGGAGAACAAAATCAAGGTATTGGAGTGGCCATCACAAAGCCCTGACCTCAATCCTAAGTCCTTCTGACTTCAACTGTACCTAGCTCAAGCACCTCTAGCACAAGCACCACTACACCATCACTTAACTGTTGTGGGAATGAGGAAATATGTCTATCATTATACATGATGGTCAACAAAGACCAGGACTGTGTTGTGATTCTAGTCTACAGTGAGGAACACTAAAGACACCATGACTCACTGTTACCTCTTGGGCGTCCCTCGCTGCCTTGGCATCATCCTCATTGTAGCGGTTGCAGTTGTACCTACAATAAACACAGAGCTAGTAATTAGTGAGAGGGAAAAACTTAAAAAACATTTTAGTCCAATATGGTTGTAGCTTCCTTCATTATTACAGCAACAACAAAGACTGACAGCAACCAGAGGGATGCCAGTTTGAATCCCGGGTCTGACAGCAAATCTGTCCGGAAGTGAGCTTTTACCAGGAGAATTGCTAGCAACAAATCCTAGACGCCTTCACCTGCCGTTGAGGCCTTGATCAAGGCACCTAAACCCCCCCCCCCCCCCCAACAACAACAACAACAGCTCCACAGGCGCCCAAATAAGGCAGCCCCCTCGCTCCAACCTGTATGTGTCTTTCGGAGGCGTTGGGATAAAGCGGAAGGACAATAAAGGAATCTAAAAGGGATACTTCTGAATGTTGACAGTGAGATCATTTCTCAACCTCCCCAGAGTCAGATGAATTTACCGATACCATTTTTATGTTTCTGTGGCCAGTATGAAGGAGGTAGTTTCGCGAGCCAAAGCTAACTAGCATTAGCACAATGACTGCAAGTATATGGGTATCTACTAGCATGCTAGCAGACACCCATAGACTTCCAGTACAATAGTACTAGTCAGTAGATCCACCCACCAGGCAGAGCCGTGTGGTTCCCAGGGCCCCAGGCAGACCCAGCAGAACTCTGCCTTGCAGCTCTGGTTCCGACACACCATATGGTTGCAGCCGCCGTCCTTCTCAATGGTCACGTGGCATTTGGGGCACTCCTGAGGGACAGATGGACAAGCAGAGAGGGGCTCAGTAACAGTCCATCATTCACACAGCGGCAGCACTATAGAGCAGCATTTAAGAGCCAGTTTCCCTGACACAGATTAAGCCTAGAATATCCACTGAGAATGCTTTTTAGTCCAGGAATAGGGTGTAATCTGTGTCTGGGGAAACCAGTCCTAAAATGCTTAAAGATACACTCAAAATACAAATCTACCTGGTTTCGTGGAGGGACACGCTAGTTGCTGGACCTCCATAAAAACAGACTAGGATTGTACTTTGAGGTAAGCCTTTTTAAATACCCTTGTATTGGCTGCGATCCAGTTGGACGTCTCGCTGTCATCGTCACACTTCTTGATCCATTTCCTCAACCACTGAAAGATACAACATGGAAAAAGATAATCAATACAACAAGTTCAAAGTCACCAATCTGTGTTTGATAATGTAACTATATTACAGTAAGTATAACTATGTTAATCGCAGGGGACCTCTGTCCCAAGTACACTTTACCACTAACCATGAATGTGGAGACTAGGGCCCAGTCTAGAACCAACCCATTGCCACTTGTGGAGCTGCTACCACCACCACCTATCCTGTCAGGGGACAAGGTGAAGCTGCTACCACCACCTATTCTATCAGGGGACAAGGTGAAGCTGCCACCACCACCTATTCTGTCAGGGGACAAGGTGAAGCTGCCACCACCACCTATCCTGTCAGGGGACAAGGTGAAGCTGCTACCACCACCACCTATCCTCTCAGGGGACAAGGTGAAGCTGCCACCACCACCTATTCTGTCAGGGGACAAGGTGAAGCTGCTACCACCACCACCTATCCTGTCAGGGGACAAGGTGAAGCTGCTACCACCACCACCTATCCTGTCAGGGGACAAGGTGAAGCTGCCACCACCACCACCTATCCTGTCAGGGGACAAGGTGAAGCTGCCACCACCACCTATTCTGTCAGGGGACAAGGTGAAGCTGCTACCACCACCACCTATCAGGGGACAAGGTGAAGCTGCCACCACCACCTATCCTGTCAGGGGACAAGGTGAAGCTGCTACCACCACCACCACCTATCCTGTCAGGGGACAAGGTGAAGCTACTACCACCACCACCTATCCTGTCAGGGGACAAGGTGAAGCTGCCACCACCACCTATCCTATCAGGGGACAAGGTGAAGCTGCCACCACCACCTATCCTATCAGGGGACAAGGTGAAGCTGCTACCACCACCACCACCTATCCTATCCTATCAGGGGACAAGGTGAAGCTGCTACCACCACCACCTATCCTGTCAGGGGACAAGGTGAAGCTGCCACCACCACCTATCCTGTCAGGGGACAAGGTGAAGCTGCCACCACCACCTATCCTGTCAGGGGACAAGGTGAAGCTGCCACCACCACCTATCCTGTCAGGGGACAAGGTGAAGCTGCTACCACCACCACCACCTATCCTGTCAGGGGACAAGGTGAAGCTACTACCACCACCACCTATCCTGTCAGGGGACAAGGTGAAGCTGCCACCACCACCTATCCTATCAGGGGACAAGGTGAAGCTGCCACCACCACCTATCCTATCAGGGGACAAGGTGAAGCTGCTACCACCACCACCACCTATCCTATCCTATCAGGGGACAAGGTGAAGCTGCTACCACCACCACCTATCCTGTCAGGGGACAAGGTGAAGCTGCCACCACCACCTATCCTGTCAGGGGACAAGGTGAAGCTGCCACCACCACCTATCCTGTCAGGGGACAAGGTGAAGCTGCCACCACCACCTATCCTGTCAGGGGACAAGGTGAAGCCACCACCACCTATCCTGTCAGGGGACAAGGTGAAGCTACTACCACCACCACCACCTATCCTGTCAGGGGACAAGGTGAAGCCACCACCACCTATCCTGTCAGGGGACAAGGTGAAGCTACTACCACCACCACCTATCCTGTCAGGGGACATGGTGAAGCAGCCACCACCACCTATCCTGTCAGGGGACAAGGTGAAGCAGCCACCACCACCTATCCTGTCAGGGGACAAGGTGAAGGAGCCACCACCACCTATCCTGTCAGGGGACAAGGTGAAGCTACTACCACCACCACCACCTATCCTGTCAGGGGACAAGGTGAAGCTACTACCACCACCACCTATCCTGTCAGGGGACAAGGTGAAGCTACTACCACCATCACCTATCCTGTCAGGGGACAAGGTGAAGCCACCACCACCTATCCTGTCAAGGGACAAGGTGAAGCTACTACCACCACCACCTATCCTGTCAGGGGACAAGGTGAAGCAGCCACCACCACCTATCCTGTCAGGGGACAAGGTGAAGGAGCCACCACCACCTATCCTGTCAGGGGACAAGGTGAAGCTACTACCACCACAACCTATCCTGTCAGGGGACAAGGTGAAGCTACTACCACCACCACCTATCCTGTCAGGGGACAAGGTGAAGCTACTACCACCACCACCTATCCTGTCAGGGGACAAGGTGAAGCTACTACCACCACCACCTATCCTGTCAGGGGACAAGGTGAAGCAGCCACCACCACCTATCCTGTCAGGGGACAAGGTGAAGCAGCCACCACCACCTATCCTGTCAGGGGACAAGGTGAAGCTATTACCACCTATCCTGTCAGGGGACAAGGTGAAGCAGCCACCACCACCTATCCTGTCAGGGGACAAGGTGAAGCAGCCACCACCACCTATCCTGTCAGGGGACAAGGTGAAGCAGCCACCACCACCTATCCTGTCAGGGGACAAGGTGAAGCAGCCACCACCACCTATCCTATCAGGGGACATGGTGAAGCTGCCACCACCACCTATCCTGTCAGGGGACAAGGTGAAGCTACTACCACCACCACCTATCCTGTCAGGGGACAAGGTGAAGCTACTACCACCATCACCTATCCTGTCAGGGGACAAGGTGAAGCAGCCACCACCACCACCTATCCTGTCAGGGGACAAGGTGAAGCAGCCACCACCACCTATCCTGTCAGGGGACAAGGTGAAGCAGCCACCACCACCTATCCTGTCAGGGGACAAGGTGAAGCAGCCACCACCACCTATCCTGTCAGGGGACAAGGTGAAGCAGCCACCACCACCTATCCTATCAGGGGACAAGGTGAAGCTGCCACCACCACCTATCCTGTCAGGGGACAAGGTGAAGCAGCCACCACCACCTATCCTGTCAGGGGACAAGGTGAAGCTGCTACCACCACCACCTATCCTTTCAGATCTACAGTACATGAAATGTATATGGGGTTAGGGTTGTTTATGTGGACTGGGTCTGACCACTATTACATTACCACTGACAGGGAGGGTTGAATTTAGACTCAGTTGTGACATACCTTACACTTGACGGGATCATGCCAGTTCTCACCACAATTGAAGCTGCAATGATTGGGTAGAAATAAAGATCCACATGTAACCAAAAAATCTATGCTTCTTTTTAGGATTCCATTTGTGTGACAACTGCAAGAGATATCATCATGCGTTTTGAGCGATGTTGGTTACAAACCTTTTACAGTGTGTTAATAAATCAAGACATCTCTGTCGTGAGTATTAGTGGTAGATGGTCCTTTGCATGCCAGAGAACGTGTGATGTACAAAACAAAACCAATAAGCAGGGAATGTAAGTTATAGACGGCTGTCTCTTACCAAAACTGCCGGCCACATGTGCATCTCACAGGCTTAGCATCTGGGTACTGGACTTTGACTACGTGATGGCAGTCTGGCGCTGGGCACCATTTTAACAGTCGATTGCACTGAGGACGAGAGGAGAGGACAGAAGCATAAGAAGCGGGACAAGCAGAAGGAATACATGCCAATCCTCTTCTTCCAAACAAGCAAGATTATCTAACATCTGAAGAACAGATTAAATATTCTCACAGCTAGGCTTACATGGAAAACTGCTACATTGTATTTTAGAGCACAGACATCTCCATATAAAACACATTTGCTGTATATATACACACACACACACACACATATATATTATCAATGACGAACATTACACATCTTACCTCTACAAAACTATTGGTAATCAAGTGTTGGTACTTCAACTTCACCTTGGACTCTGTGATCAGTCTCCTACAGGAAAAGCATTTGGTTTTCAAATGCTAATTAAAATGTAGTGGATTTGAACAAATACAAAAAATTGATTTTTAAACTCATCTGTTACTCTACATCTCCAACTCTCACTGAACCAGCAGCGTGTAGAACAAGCAGCGTGTATGTAATGCTGAAACTTAATAATAATAATACATTTAAAAAAGGCTTTACTGTCACAGAGCGGATAGATGCAGTAAAATGTGTTGTTTTACAGGATCCGCCATAGTAGTAAGGAGCCCCTGGAGCAAATCAAGGTTAAGTGTCTTGCTCAAGGGCACAGACAGATTTTTCATCTTGACGGCACGGGTATTTGAACCAGCAACCTTTCAGTTACTGTCCCAATGCTCTAACCGCTAGTCTACCTGCTGTGGAATGTAAAGCGACAGTGACGTAACACTTACATGACTGTGTTGTCGTCCACCAATATATCACAGCTGTGAGCAGGGCAGGAAATTGTCTTTGTTTTTTTTTAAAGAAAGAGAAAGGAAACATGGTGAGACTTTTCACATCTCAACAAAAGCCCAATGATTGCTTTTCCTGAGTCAGAATAAGAGTTTACAGTCCATTTGAACGATGCATGCATACATTCATACACACAGCATGTATGCATGTATGAATAAGCGCTTGGTCAAAGATCATTATCTTAACGTTTTGTCTGTGCTATTGCATTTCTTTCTTCTTGACTACTTCCTGCTGACCTCTTGCCAGGCCCTGCCCACCAAGGGTTTCTTACCGTAAGGGTCTTTTCCCTGGTAAAACAAAAAGGTGTTTGTGGTGCTTACCTGTCCCATCCCCTCCTCGATGATTTTGGTAGTCAAGTAGTCCCCCCAACACTGCATGCAGAACTTGTGTCCACACTCCAGGCCAGTGAAGTACTGTGGGAGAGGAAGAGGAAGTTTCAGTCAGAGGCTAGGGGGTAAGAGGCTAGGGGGTAAGGGTTAGAGGCTAGGGGGTGTTTCCCTTCATAATACTGACTGACTGAGTTTGGGTAGTTCAGCTAGAAGATCTGACAGGGCATGTCCTAGTGAAGGGGGGGAAATCGATACAGTTACATATCACAATATTATATCGATACTTTGACTATATAGATATATTACTAGGTAGTGTTAGTGCTAATCGGCTGTACCTGCACCAAATCTCAGGGGTTTTTTCATCCTATAGCTAGTTCCACTTAATTTTAAAATAGTGAGCCAACATATTTTCAGCACTTTTATTTCCATGACTGATCAAAACTCATTTTCTCATGCGCTCTTCTCTTTAACACACATATAGTGAGTAATATGTTAATATGAAATAGTAATAAAAGTGCAGTATTGAATCACAATACATATCAGTATGGTGATAATATTGTATCGTGAGGTGCCTGGCAATTCCAGTCCTATCATGTCCTGATCTTTTCACATCTACACTAGTGCCTAGTAGCTAGAGGTAAGGGCTAGGAGTTGCTCCCCTTCATGTCTAGGGGCTGTGTCTTTCCCTTCAGAGTAGACTACTGAGTTTGGGTAGGAGATCTGACTGGGCATGTCCTGATCCATTCAGATGTACACTACTGCCTAGTGGATAGGAGTTGTGCATCTCTCCCTTCAGAGTAGGCTACTGACGGAGTTTGGGTAGTTCAGAGCTACACTACTAGAGACTGAGGGTCGGGGCTAGGGGGTAGGCTAGGGGATAGGGTACTGACCGTGTTTGGGTAGTTCAGGTAGCAGATCTGACAGGGAAGATCCTGAGCAGAGGACCTCGTGTTCATCAGCCGTGTCCTCGACTTCTTACTGGGGTTGATGACATGGCATTCGGAGAACAATTTGTCAAGGTTCCCATCAAAATATCTAGTGAGAGAAGACATGTCATCACTGTCTGGGAAACACACTACTTTATTGGGTGGTGTATTATTCACTTGGATAGGCTCTTTAGGTCATGCTATAACAAATGGTTACATAGAAAGGCAGTAAGTCATAGCCAAACTAGAGCACCAAGAAAAAGGATAAACCTGTGCCAGATCTCGGGACTTTAATTATTGGACATTGTGCAAATTGAACATTAAAAAAGGTCTGCAGTGAAATTGGTAAACAGACAATTGATTTGATCCATTCCCTTGTGTAATGCCGTCTATTCATATACATATTTAATACCCGACCATGGCCATTCAACAGACCACCTAACTAACACAATGACGGTACTAATAGAGCCAAGAGGAGGACTCTGTTTTACAATGAGTTTACAACAAATCACACAAGAGCCAATGTCACGACCAACCTTTCCATCAGTTTCTCTTTGTCCCAGTTGAAGTGACTAAGAAGTATTCTTGTTATCGTTGCAGGGTTCTAGAGAAGAGTAGAAAAATTAGGAGGCAAAATTCACATTTATATGGCCTCCGGAAGCTTCATAACTTTAAAAAAAGACAGCCACTTACCTAGCTAGCTATTTATCATTGGATTAGAATACACTAAACGGTAACTAGCAGTACGGTCATGTCAGCTACACAACAAATAAGTTCTAGGCTATTATTGTTCAAAATGTGTCTAATAATAGGATTCATAAAAATCTGCAATTCATTGCAGACAAACTCACTGGCTGACAGAAGTGGGAATCATGGTTCGGCCATGTTGTTTCAGGCGCACAGGCCTCAAAATCAGACACAGTGGAAAGTAAGATAGCTAGCTAGGTGGCTAGCTATAATCCAGGTGAAACTATGGACATAGGGGGCTGATAGGATTTCACGCAAACTAGATAGCTCAGTAACGTTAGCTACTTCGCCATTTTGGTGCCATAAAAGTAGACAAATACGTTGATGACAGTGTTGTAATAGCTGACTTGTAGCTAACAGGGGAATGACACAGATGACTAGCCAAACTAGCTAGGTTTTCTGGCTGGGTCTAACAGTTTTTTTTTGACTAAATCTTACTGTAGCTAGTTGGGTCAGCATCTTGGAAGAACTGACAACTCACTTATCTCGCTGAGCCAGGCGCACCAGTCATTCAAGAGACATAACGTTATTGGTTCGTTAGCTAACGTTAGTTGACTAAACTAAAATTGGCAGCTTCCCTAGACAGAAAACGTTAATTTAGTTAGCTGGTTAGTGACAGCAGTTTGTTGAATTTGTAGTCTTAGTAACTTAGTTACAGTACCTAAACTAAGGTAACGTCACTAACGTTAGTTTGTAACTATCTAGCTAACGTCAGCTAGCAAACAAGCTAACATGCGTTGAGGCTTACCGTTACCTACGATTGTTTGTGGTGGGCAGTAAACTAACTTGGTAGATAAATTAGCTGTTTACGTTTTATAATTTGCGGCCTACCGAGACCCAACATCCTCGGCCTTTCCTTCACCTTACCTGGATGACATCATTGACCTCCCTGATACACTCGACCATATGCTGAAGGATCTGTTCAGCAGTCAGAACCTCGAACCGATAGTCCTCCTCGTCTTGACCGGGCCCTAGGCCACTGCCCCCGGTCTCCCCACATTCATCTCGCTCTCCACCGGCCACAACAGGATCATCCAACTCCACTTCCAGGGTGTCGTCTTCGGGATCCTCCTCAACGCTGTCTTCGCTGCATTCCTCTTCCTCCTCGTCGAATTCATAATTGTACCCCTCGTCTGAGTCCATTACTCGGTTAACTTAATATTGTGACGAGGTATGATACCAAACGCTAGATACGAGGATGTGTACAGGCCGCAACGAAACAAGAGACGAAATATTTCGAAAGAGAAAAAATATTTCCGGAGAGAGAGAGAGCGTTACTAGCTACAACAACACGAGCGCAGCTGCCGCTGGACCAACAAAGAGATGCGGCGTCAAACGGACCGACGCTTTACGTCACGTCAAATAAGGAAAGGATTGTCCGAACAAGAGATGTACAAACACTTCAAGTTCATCAAGATCACTGTTATTTATTTGTTGAAGACATCATGGAATGTTTTAACAAATGATTATACTTTATCGTAAAAATATAAGGCTGCCATTCACCGTTGTCTATTCCCCGTTGTGTTTTTCTCTTTAGTTTATTTGACCTTCTTTAAATGAGCCTAATCCTTTATGATAAATAATTCAACAAACATTGGTTATTTATATTGCTGTGTAGGACATTGTGTACTATGGACACAAGAATCCTATGGCCACATCACCCCAAAAATACATTATTGGCATACCCATTACAATCAATGAATACATTGTCGTTTTAATACACTAATTTAGTTTTGTATCATATTGTAATGTTGTAGCCAATCACATTATATCATATGTAAGTGCATGAGACAACATTATATTGGGCCTGTATATAATTACACTGGTGAGTCTTGCAGAGTGAGCGTGTATGTAGACACTTTACCACTAGATGACAGCACAGAGTTAAATCTAAAACTTTTGACCTGCATTGGATTTCATTTAGTGTGACTGACAGCAATCCGCCCCATAGCCTATGGCTGAGGGCATAGTGTTGCGGTAATGTTATAGAACATAAGTAGGCTAATCTAATTTAGCAAGTATTCATTTTGCAAGTATATTGCAATAATCGTATATGTAGTCTTCAAATGATTTGAACTCCTTTACTGTTTAGCAAAATGTGGAATCACTAGGCATATTTCATTCACATAAATCACCTTTGAGTAGATCTGTTTTACCAGATGATGAATAACCAGACTGTTTTCAAGAACTATTACACATCCTCAGAGGCCTCTGTGAATTGAGGCATATTGTGTGTTTCAGGTTTTGTGGTCACATTTTTTTAAATGATTCTATCTTATTGAAAGCCTACACATACCACAATAAAAGGACAAAATAATTACTAGACAAAAGAGTATTTGAACCAACACATTATATGATGAGGAATGTTAGTTGAAAGCAGAAGGGAGTGGCCTCATATGTTGAGGAATGGTAGTTGAAAGCAGAATGGAGTGGCCTCATATGTTGAGGAATGGTAGTTGAAAGCAGAAGGGAGTGGCCTCATATGTTGAGGAATGGTAGTTGAAAGCAGATGCCTCATATGTTGAGGAATGGTAGTTGAAAGCAGAATGGAGTGGCCTCATATGTTGAGGAATGGTAGTTGAAAGCAGAAGGGAGTGGCCTCATATGTTGAGGAATGGTAGTTGAAAGCAGAATGGAGTGGCCTCATATGTTGAGGAATGGAAGTTACATTTACATTTTTAGTCATTTAGCAGACACTCTTATCCAGAGCAACTTACAGTAGTGAATGCATACATTTCATAGATTTTCTTTCCCACACTGGGAATCAAACCCACAACCCTGGCGTTGCAAACACCATGCTCTGCCAACTGAGCCACACAAGACCTATATCAAATGTTCAAAGCAGAATGGCGTGGCCTCATATGTTGAGGAATGGTAGTTGAAAGCAGAATGGAGTGGCCTCATATGTTGAGGAATGGTAGTTGAAAGCAGAAGGGAGTAGCCTCATATGTTGAGGAATGGTAGTTGAAAGCAGAAGGGAGTGGCCTCATATGTTGAGGAATGGTAGTTGAAAGCAGAAGGGAGTGGCTTCATATGTTGAGGAATGGTAGTTGAAAGCAGAATGGAGTGGCCTCATATGTTGAGGAATGGTAGTTGAAAGCAGAAGGGAGTGGTCTCATGTGTTGAGGAATGGTAGTTGAAAGCAGAATGGAGTGGCCTCATATGTTGAGGAATGGTAGTTGAAAGCAGAATAGAGTGGCCTCATATGTTGAGGAATGGTAATTGAAAGCAGAATGGAGTGGCCTCATATGTTGAGGAATGGTAGTTGAAAGCAGAAGGGAGTAGCCTCATATGTTGAGGAATGGTAGTTGAAAGCAGAAGGGAGTGGCCTCATATGTTGAGGAATGGTAGTTGAAAGCAGAAGGGAGTGGCCTCATATGTTGAGGAATGGTAGTTGAAAGCAGAATGGAGTGGCCTCATATGTTGAGGAATGGTAGTTGAAAGCAGAAGGGAGTGGCCTCATATGTTGAGGAATGGTAGTTGAAAGCAGAATGGAGTGGCCTCATATGTTGAGGAATGGTAGTTGAAAGCAGAAGGGAGTGGCCTCATATGTTGAGGAATGGTAGTTGAAAGCAGAAGGGAGTGGCCTCATATGTTGAGGAATGGTAGTTGAAAGCAGAAGGGAGTGGCCTCATGTGTTGAGGAATGGTAGTTGAAAGCAGAAGGGAGTGGCCTCATATGTTGAGGAATGGTAGTTGAAAGCAGAATGGAGTGGCCTCATATGTTGAGGAATGGTAGTTGAAAGCAGAAGGGAGTGGCCTCATATGTTGAGGAATGGTAGTTGAAAGCAGAAGGGAGTGGCCTCATATGTTGAGGAATGGTAGTTGAAAGCCGAAGGGAGTGGCCTCATATGTTGAGGCAAGGTAGTTGAAAGCAGACGGGAGTGGCCTCATATGTTGAGGAATGGTAGTTGAAAGCAGAAGGGAGTGGCCTCATATGTTGAGGAATGGTAGTTGAAAGCAGAAGGGAGTGGCCTCATATGTTGAGGAATGGTAGTTGAAAGCAGAAGGGAGTGGCCTCATATGTTGAGGAATGGTAGTTGAAAGCAGAAGGGAGTGGCCTCATATGTTGAGGAATGGTAGTTGAAAGCAGAAGGGAGTGGCCTGGGTCTCTGTACTCCACATTTGTTTTCGAAGCCGTATGACTGGTAGCTGCTTGATTTAGTATTCATTGTTTGTAGTAATATTTCCCAATGCTGGTTGCAATCCCTCAACTATAATTGTAAACTGAATCTTTCCACTGTATAAATCATCTGCTGTTACAAAAATAGCCTTTGCTGTGATGGCACAATATCTGGAGCAGGTGTTCTTTTGTTTGGTGCAAATACAGTTTGTTTTCATGCTGTCGAAAAAAGAAAATGCAATGATTATTGCTTTGAGTTATCTCCCATTGTAACAGACAAACAGTAGTTAACCCTAGGGTCTTAGAGATTTAGAGACTTTATATAACAGATGTCCGTGGTGTGATCTTTATGAATAGTGCTGCTAAATATCTGTTGCAAGCTGTTGAGGCAACCAAACAGAAGCGATTGCAACATTCTGATAGATTTTTTTAACTAATTGGTCCTTTGACTAATCAGATTATTTATTTTGTCCATAATTGGGCAAAATATCAGAATTGGGCTGCCTGTGTAAACACAGCCCAAGTAGACAAATACTGTACTCTATTAAAGAGAGTGGACATTTCGCTTGCAATGCCTGCCAGCTGGGGAAAAAAATGTGATACTTTGTCATTTTGCAGATTACAATAAAATCTAGTTTTGTAAAGCAACCAGATTGGGAAACAAAAAAACTGATAGCGAATGTGTATGTAGATTTACAGTTAGTTGGGTGTAGGAGGATGAGCTCAGAGTAATGGTACAGTACAGGGAAATACCTTTTACCTTATCTCTGTGATCTTGTGATTACATGAGACAGGAGCAGGTTTAATGTGATACACCTTTAATGTGCCTCACAGCAATCCCCTGATCTGAGCCAGAACAGACAGAGCCTGATCAGATCCTGTTAAAGCATGAACTGAACTTTTCTCTTAACACAACAACACATCACTAACCGCTCCGTCTCAACACAAGCACTTCATTCGAGAAAAAAAATGGGATTCAAACAAAAATATTATATGGCTATTTATTTTTGACTAAAAACCCAGTGTATCCCCTGCTAAGATGCCAGCCCCCCGAGACGAACACATACAAACACACACATCCCTCTGTGCACCGGCAGGGATACTCTATCTGTCACATCCAGGGGGGTGGCAGTGAGGGGGACATACAGGTGCCACGTTACACTGGTCCTTTGAGCCGGGAGGACTGGGGGACAATGGTGCTGTTAACACTGCTGACTGGGACCTTTGGGCCCTCTGAAACTTTAATGTGATTTGGTGAGCGACCTACCGCTCGCCGAGGTCAGAGATGAACCCGGGCCCCGGCAACGTCCCGGGGTTGCCGTGTGTTGTCGCCACTGTAACCAGACACCGGCCCGGCGACGGGGGCAGAGGGGGAATCGGGTGCCGGCTCGTCTTTGTCCCCCGTGGCATGGATAATGACCCGTCTGTCCTCACCGGGGCATAGAGAGATGGGACTCAGTGTCTCAGGTAAAAAGAGCACAGGTTACCAATCTGATTTATACAAGGCAGGACAGTGACATGATCTCAGGCAGAGGAGACTGTTTTTGAATCATTTATACTCTGTGTTTTTCCTTCCTGTGGGTTTTGCCTCAGCTCGCACCATACAGAACTCTAGCCTATTCCTATCTAGTACTCAGGAGAGTTGTTGCTTTCTGTCTGTATCTTATCAGGGGTACATTATATAGATAGTGGGTTTCTGTGCTGATTTCCTTGTATTGAAGAATCTTTCGATCAATCGATTACATTTATTTCTAAATAAACTTAGCTCAAATCTGAAAGAGACACCTTTCGATGAGTGTGTCTTCCTTGATAATCCATGATCAGTCACCTATAAAAACTCTTCCATTATGTTTTGGCCACCTTGACAAAAGAGTGTATTTAAGTGAATTTCTAATCATAGCCCTGTAGCAGGGGCCAGGGCCAACTAACTTCTTCTTCTGCCTCTGGCAGAGGGGTAGGACTGACTTGGTCCCCTGGCAGAGTGGATGAGAGCAAGAGGACTTGGTCCCTTGGCAGAGTGGATGAGAGCTGGAGGACTTGGTCCCCTGGCAGAGTGGATGAGAGCTGGAGGACTTGGTCCCCTGGCAGAGTGGATGAGAGCTGGATGACTTGGTCCCCTGGCAGAGTGGATGAGAGCTGGATGACTTGGTCCCCTGGCAGAGTGGATGAGAGCAAGAGGACTTGGTCCCCTGGCAGAGTGGATGAGAGCTGGAGGACTTGGTCCCCCGGTAGAGTGGATGAGAGCTGGAGGACTTGGTCCCCCGGTAGAGTGGATGAGAGCTGGATGACTTGGTCCCCCGGTAGAGTGGATGAGAGCTGGAGGACTTGGTCCCCCGGTAGAGTGGATGAGAGCTGGAGGACTTGGCCTTTTGGCTATACAGTAGAAAGGTGATCTCTGGGTGTTTTGTCCCGCTGTAATCAGACAGGAACATCATCCATCATGAGAGAGAGCCTATAACAGCCAGGTTACAATGGGAGATAAGATAATGAGAGAGGTTATTACAGCCAGGTTACAATGGGAGATAAGATAATGAGAGAGGTTATTACAGCCAGGTTACAATGGGATATAAGATAATGAGAGAGGTTATTACAGCCAGGTTACAATGGGAGATAAGATAATGAGAGAGGTTATTACAGCCAGGTTACAATGGGAGATAAGATAATGAGAGAGGTTATTACAGCCAGGTTACAATGGGAGATAAGATGATGAGAGAGATTATTACAGCCAGGTTACAATGGGAGATAAGATAATGAGAGAGGTTATTACAGCCAGGTTACAATGGGAGATAAGATAATGAGAGAGGTTATTACAGCCAGGTTACAATGGGAGATAAGTTAAGGAGCATGGTTACAGGAGCCCGGCCCCGACGGCCTCGCGGGGAGAGGTACAGCTCAGGTGACAGCCCAGGTAGGTTCCTCATTACATAGCCAGGCCTGGCTGCCCTGGCCTACATGGCTAACTCTCTGCTGGCCTGGGCAGGCTAGAGTAAGCCAGGGCTGGAGTGTGAGGACTCGATGCATGGCCACAAGGCACACTGCTATGGTGAATTGGTTTATGCTGAATTGGTTTTGTGGTGAATTGGTTGGACAGGAATCGGCAGAGTCCTGGTTCGTAACCTGATAGAGTGGAACAATAACTGGAGAATTGGCAAAACATTGTAAAACGTTATGTCCTATATACTTCTGTCAGTGATGTGATGGACATTACTCTTGCATTGAAATGACTTCATCAAGTTAGCATGAGTGTTAATCCTCTATTGTTTAATCTCTATTGCAATGACGCCAATTCCTTGTGTAAACATAAAATCAAGAGTTTATTAGTTATAATACGTCTCAATCTCAACTCTTTATCTCGGACTCACCAAACAAATATCAACATACGCAATGTACCAGAGTCTGCTTATCCCCTAATTCACTGACATGACATGATCGTCATCTGAAGGCGATTAAAGTTTAAGTCGCTGGTCTGGTAGAGTGTGTGTCTGCAGGTGCATGAGGTGTTTCACGTGTCACAGAGTTTTTGGATTGTGTGACCCAGGCCAGAGGTCGGCATCATGTCCCCGCAGGTGACAAAAATCCCTCCCGTTGTCTTATCATCCCCTGTAGAAGTGTGACATGACCCGTGTGTGTGTGTGTGTGTGTGTTTGTGTGTGTGTGTGTGTGTGTTTGTCACCGATAAGACCCACAGCCATGTCTGTCTGTCCATCCAGCATGCTCGTAGCCTTTCACTCACTGACATGGAGCCGCTGGTCGCTAATCCTGGACTGACGCCTCTCTCTCTTCAGAGTCACAATAGGCATAGATTTGTTTTGAATATCTTGCCAACTCCTATGGTCATTGTCACATTTTGTGTACTAGAAAGCAGAAACAGATCTGGGGCCAGGCCATAACTAACCACCACCCCGAATCTGTGTGTCTGGGAGGGTCTGGGAACATCAGACAATCTGTTATGTTTAATGGATGCCAATATTGTTCTCCCCAAATCCGTTTACAGAGAAAAGGACAACGCCAGTGGGTGTAATTGGGTTAATTTGACTGTTACACCACAAAGTATAGATGTTATTGCACATTAAACATATTTTTGAGGGGCAAAATTAATTAATTTACCTTGGATTAACGATAAACAGCTAAGAGGGTTTGAGAATTTAATAATATGAAGCTAATATTCACCCAAAAGCAAGGATATTATTTTAATTAGGCCTAGCTGAAATTAAATACAATGAATTAGCAGAAAGACATCAGCAGAAAGACATCAGCAGACATCTGCTGTAAATTACTGGTCTGCAATTTGGGCGGGATGATGTTTACTGGCTATAAGATACTGGTGTATCAGTCATATGGACACATTAGGCTGGCTGCCTTGTTATTGGTTTATAAGATACTGGTTTAACAGTCACATGGACACATTAGGCCAGCTGCCTTGTTATTGGTTTATAAGATACTGGTTTATCAGTCATATAGACACATTAGGCCGGCTGCCTTGTTATTGGTTTATAAGATACTGGTTTATCAGTCATATGGACACATTAGGCCGGCTGCCTTGTTATTGGTTTATAAGATACTGGTTTAACAGTCATATGGACACATTAGGCCAGCTGCCTTGTTATTGGTTTATAAGATACTGGTGTATCAGTCATATGGACACATTGGGCCGGCTGCCTTGTTATTGGTTTATAAGATACTGGTTTATCAGTCATATGGACACATTAGGCCGGCTGCCTTGTTATTGGTTTATAAGATACTGGTTTATCAGTCATATGGACACATTAGGCTGGCTGCCTTGTTATTGGTTTATAAGATACTGGTTTAACAGTCATATGGACACATTAGGCCGGCTGCCTTGTTATTGGTTTATAAGATATTGGTTTATCAGTCATATGGACACATTAGGCCGGCTGCCTTGTTATTGGTTTATAAGATACTGGTTTATCAGTCATATGGACACATTAGGCCGGCTGCCTTGTTATTGGTTTATAAGATACTGGTTTATCAGTCATATGGACACATTAGGCCGGCTGCCTTGTTATTGGTTTATAAGATACTGGTTTATCAGTCATATGGACACATTAGGCCGGCTGCCTTGTTATTGGTTTATAAGATACTGGTGTATCAGTCATATGGACACATTAGGCCGGCTGCCTTGTTATTGGTTTATAAGATACTGGTGTATCAGTCATATAGACACATTGGGCCGGCACATAAGCTGCTCTGACAGCTGATGCTTAAAGTTAGTGAGGGAGATATAAGACTCCAGCTTCAATGATTTTTGCAATTCATTCCAGTCATTGGCAGCAGAGAACTGGAAGGAAAGGCGGCCAAAGGAAGAGTTGACTTTGGGGGTGACCAGTGAAATATACCTGCCGGAGCGCGTGTTACGGGTGGGTGCTGCTATGGTGACCAGTGAGCTGAGATAAGGCGGGGCTTTACCTAGCAAAGACTTATAGATGACCTGGAGCCAGTGGGTTTGGCGACGAATATGTAGCGAGGGCCAGCCAACGAGAGCATACAGGTCGCAGTGGTGGGTAGTATATGGGGCTTTGGTGGCAAAACGGATGGCACTGTGATAGGCTACATCCAATTTGCTGAGTAGAGTGTTGGAGGCTATTTTGTAAATGACATCGCCGAAGTCAAGGATTGGTAGGATAGTCAGTTTTACGAGGGTATGTTTGGCAGTATGAGTGAAGGATGCTTTGTTGCGAAATAGGAAGGCAATTCTAGATTTAATTTTGAATTGGAGATGCTTAATGTGAATCTGGAAGGAGAGTTTACAGTCTAACCAGACACCTAGGTATTTGTAGTTGTCCATATATTCTAAGTCAGAAGCGTCCCGAGTAGTGATGCTAGACGTGTGGGCAGCGATCGGTTGAAGAGCATGCATTTAGTTTTCCTTGCATTTAAGAGCAGTTGGAGGCCACGGGAGGAGTGTTGTATGGCATTGAAGCTCGTCTGGAGGTTTGTTAACACAGTGTCCAAAGAAGGGCCAGAAGTATACAGAATGGTGTCGTCTGCGTAGAGGTGGATAAGAGAATCAACAGCAGCAAGAGCGACATCATTGATGTATACTGAGAAAAGAGTCGGCCCGAGAATTGAACCCTGTGGCACCCCCATAGAGACTACCAGAGGTCTGGACAACAGGCCCTCTGATTTGACACACTGAACTCTATCAGAGAAGTAGTTGGTGAACCAGGCGAGGCAGTCATAAACCAGATACTGGTTTATCAGTCATACAGACACATTGGGCAGGCTGCCTTAATACTGGCTATAAGCTGTGGTGAGTCTGTCTTGTTACTGGCTATAAGCTGTGGTAAGGGTGGTATGACTGCCTTGTTACTGGCTATACGCTGTGGTAAGGGTGATATGACTGCCTTGTTACTGGTTATAAGCTGTGGTAAGGGTGATATGACTGCCTTGTTACTGGTTATAAGCTGTGGTATGGGTGGTATGATTGCCTTGTTACTGGCTATACGCTGTGGTAAGGGTGATATGACTGCCTTGTTACTGGTTATAAGCTGTGGTAAGGGTGATATGACTGCCTTGTTACTGGCTATAAGCTGTGGTATGGGTGGTATGACTGCCTTGTTACTGGCTATAAGCTGTGTTAAGGCTGCCTTGTTACTGGCTATAAGCTGTGTTAAGGGTGCCTTGTTACTGGCTATAAACTGTGTTAAGGCTGCCTTGTTACTGGCTGGCTATAAGCTGTGGTATGGGTGGTATGACTGCCTTGTTACTGGCTATAAGCTGTGTTAAGGCTGCCTTGTTACTGGCTATAAGCTGTGTTAAGGGTGGTAAGGCTGCCTTGTTACTGGCTGTAAGCTGTGTTAAGGCTGCCTTGTTACTGGCTATAAGCTGTGTTAAGGGTGCATTGGGCGGGCAGGGCCAGATGCTAGTTACAAGCGTTATTGTTGTTTTGTATTGAACTCTGAGTGACTCTTTAAGGAACATCTGTGATCTGGACAGTCAGACTACACCATCATTGGCTGTCTGTTTATGAGTGCCACAATGTTTATTGAATACATTAAATATTGATTAAATTCTATTGAACTGGATATGACAGAAAATGTAAACCAATCTTATACCGTTCAACACACCAACAGTTTATTCTGTTTCCTAATATAATAAGGGAGTTTACAGCCAATGAGCATCTATCACTAATCCCTCCCACATCCCAGACCCTGTAACAACACTAGCTAGAACCCCCCACATCCCAGAACCTGTAACAACACTAGCTAGAACCCCCCCATCCCAGACCCTGTAACAACACTAGCTAGAACCCCCCATCCCAGACCCTGTAACAACACTAGCTAGAACCCCCCCATCCCAGACCCTGTAACAACACTAGCTAGAACCCCCACATCCCAGACCCTGTAACAACACTAGCTAGAACCCCCCCCACATCCCAGACCCTGTAACAACACTAGCTAGAACCCCCCATCGCAGACCCTGTAACAACACTAGCTAGAACCCCCCACATCCCAGACCCTGTAACAACACTAGCTAGAACCCCCCACATCCCAGACCCTGTAACAACACTAGCTAGAACCCCCCCATCCCAGACCCTGTAACAACACTAGCTAGAACCCCCCACATCCCAGACCCTGTAACAACAATAACTAGAACCCCCCCATCCCAGACCCTGTAACAACACTAGCTAGAACCCCCCCCATCCCAGACCCTGTAACAACACTACCTAGAACCCCCCACATCCCAGACCCTGTAACAACACTAGCTAGAACCCCCCCACATCCCAGACCCTGTAACAACACTAGCTAGAACCCCCCCCATCCCAGACCCTGTAACAACACTAGCTAGAACCCCCCATCCCAGACCCTGTAACAACACTAGCTAGAACCCCCCACATCCCAGACCCTGTAACAACACTAGCTAGAACCCCCCCATCCCAGACCCTGTAACAACACTAGCTAGAACCCCCCCATCCCAGACCCTGTAACAACACTAGCTAGAACCCCCCACATCCCAGACCCTGTAACAACACTAGCTAGAACCCCCCCATCCCAGACCCTGTAACAACACTAGCTAGAACCCCCCCATCCCAGACCCTGTAACAACACTAGCTAGAACCCCCCACATCCAAGACCCTGTAACAACACTAGCTAGAACCCCCCACATCCCAGACCCTGTAACAACACTAGCTAGAACCCCCCCATTCCAGACCCTGTAACAACACTAGCTAGAACCCCCCACATCCCAGACCCTGTAACAACACTAGCTAGAACCCCCACATCCCAGACCCTGTAACAACACTAGCTAGAACCCCCCCATCCCAGACCCTGTAACAACACTAGCTAGAACCCCCCATCCCAGACCCTGTAACAACACTAGCTAGAACCCCCCCATTCCAGACCCTGTAACAACACTAGCTAGAACCCCAACATCCCAGACCCTGTAACAACACTAGCTAGAATCCCCCACATCCCAGACCCTGTAACAACACTAGCTAGAACCCCCCACATCCCAGACCCTGTAACAACACTAGCTAGAACCCCCCCATCCCAGACCCTGTAACAACACTAGCTAGAACCCCCCATCCCAGACCCTGTAACAACACTAGCTAGAACCCCCCCATTCCAGACCCTGTAACAACACTAGCTAGAACCCCAACATCCCAGACCCTGTAACAACACTAGCTAGAATCCCCCACATCCCAGACCCTGTAACAACACTAGCTAGAACCCCCCATCCCAGACCCTGTAACAACACTAGCTAGAACCCCCCACATCCCAGACCCTGTAACAACATTAGCTAGAACCCCCCACATCCCAGACCCTGTAACAACACTAGCTAGAACCCCCCCATCCCAGACCCTTTAACAACACTAGCTAGAACCCCCCATCCCAGACCCTGTAACAACACTAGCTAGAACCCCCCACATCCCAGACCCTGTAACAACACTAGCTAGAACCCCCCCATCCCAGACCCTGTAACAACACTAGCTAGAACCCCCCACATCCCAGACCCTTTAACAACACTAGCTAGAACCCCCCCATCCCAGACCCTGTAACAACACTAGCTAGAACCCCCCCATCCCAGACCCTGTAACAACACTAGCAGCACACTCCTCCATAATAAACCTTCTCCATCTCAGTCAGCAGTAAATGGACTTTAAGCTAAGTCTCCCAATGTTTAATTTACTTGGTGAAATGAGCTTGCATGCCTGTGATATTTACTTAAGCAATTGATTTTCTCATTCTGATAATGATGGTCCTCTCAGCAGATGGTGGTGGTGGTGGTGGTGGTGGGGGGTGGGGGGGGGGGGGTCTATGAGGGGGAGAGGAAATTTGAGAGGGGGTACGAAGGAGGGAGAGGATGTTTGGGAGGGGGGTATGGAGGGAGGAGAGGAAGTTTGGGAGGGGGTACGGAGGGGGCTCTTTGAAGGGGCAGAGGACGTTTGAGAGGGGCGTCCGGAGGAGGTAATCCCAGTTGGCCTGTGGCTTGACACCTGCTATCCCCCCACCCCCTCCACACCTCATCCCCATCCCTACCCTAAACGACTCCCTACCCTAAACGACTCCCTACCCTAAACGACTCCCTACCCTAAACGACTCCCTACCCTAAATGATTCCCTACCCTAAACGACTCCCTACCCTAAACGACTCCCTACCCTAAACGACTCCCTACCCTAAACGACTCCCCACCCTAAATGACTCCCTATCCTAAACGACTCCCTACCCTAAACGACTCCCCACCCTAAATGACTCCCTACCCTAAACGACTCCCTACCCTAAACGACACCCTACCCTAAACGACTCCCTACCCTAAACGACTCCCTACCCTAAACGACTCCCCACCCTAAACGACTCCCTAACCTAAACAACCCCCAACCCTAAACTACTCCCTACCCTAAACGACTCCCTACCCTAAACGACACCCTACCCTAAACTACTCCCTACCCTAAACGACACCCTACCCTAAACGTCCCCTACCCTAAACGACACCCTACCCTAAACGACCCCCTGCCCTAAACGACCCCCTGCCCTAAACGATCTCCTACCCTAAACGACTCCCTACCCTAAATGACACCCTACCCTAAACGAACCCCTACCCTAAATGACTCCCTACCCTACACTACTCCCTACCCTAAACTACTCCCTACCCTAAACTACTCCCTACCCTAAACGACCCCCCACCCTAAACACACCCTACCCTAAACGATTCTCTACCCTAAATGACCCCCTACCCTACACTACTCCCTACCCTAAACGAATCCCTACCCTAAACGACCCCCTACCCTAAACGACCCCCTACCCTACACTACTCCCTACCCTAAACGCACCCTACCCTAAACGACACCCTACCCTAAACGCCCCCCCTACCCTAAACGACTCCCTAGCCTAAATGACTCCCTACCCTAAATGACTCCCTACCCTAAACGCCCCCCTAACCTAAACGCCCCCCTACCCTAAACGACTCCCTACCCTAAACAACTCCCTACCCTAAACAACCCCCTACCCTAAACAACCCCTACCCTAAACTACTCCCTGCCCCCCATCCCTCCCTGTACCCCCATCCCTCCCTGTATCCCCCATCCCTCCCTGCCCCCCATCCCTCCCTGCCCCCCCATCCCTCCCTGTACCCCCATCCCTCCCTGTATCCCCCATCCCTCCCTGTACCCCCATCCCTCCCTGTACCCCCATCCCTCCCTGTATCCCCCATCCCTCCCTGTATCCCCCATCCCTCCCTGTATCCCCCATCCCTCCCTGTATCCCCCATCCCTCCCTGTACCCCCATCCCTCCCTGTATCCCCCATCCCTCCCTGTATCCCCCATCCCTCCCTGTACCCCCATCCCTCCCTGTATCCCCCATCCCTCCCTGTATCCCCCATCCCTCCCTGTATCCCCCATCCCTCCCTGTACCCCCATCCCTCCCTGTACCCCCCATCCCTCCCTGTATCCCCCATCCCTCCCTGTATCCCCCATCCCTCCCTGTATCCCCCATCCCTCCCTGTACCCCCCATCCCTCCCTGTACCCCCATCCCTCCCTGTACCCCCCATCCCTCCCTGTATCCCCCATCCCTCTCTTCTAGTCCCCTAACTAACCTACTCCAACTCCTCAGTTCTCCTAAACGTACCCCCCTTCAGCTTTTGTCTTCAGCCGTGTGTCGTGTGGCCGAGGCATGACTGGCTCTTTAATCCGCAAGTGGCCGTGTCAGCAGTCAGGAGATGAGAGGCCTGGGGGTGGGGGTGAGGGAGGTGAGTAGTGAGGTGGGGGTCAGGGATGGTGGGGGGGTGAAACAATAACAATACCCATTGATAATGCTCATTCATTGCCTTTCCCTCAGAGAACTTCAACATTATCCCAAAACATAATTAGCAGTTAGATCAGATCTATAATAATTTACATATGTCACGAGCAACTTTGTCAAGTCTCTCAGATTACGATGTACAGTTATAAACAATAATACAATAATAAAGGTAATTTCCTCCTGATCTCCCAGCATTAAGACTAATCTGCTTGTGTACTCCATATTTCCAGATAGAACGAGATAATCTAGATTGTAATGTAATCCTGGGTGGGTGTTGGGTGGTGGATAAAACAGGTCTTTGAGTGATTCGCAGCCCTGAGATTAGGTTATAGGGAGGTGAATGGGGTGTAAACGCAATAAAATGAGCAAACACTAGTACTGACTTTATTGATCATTACTGTTACTTTCAATTAAGAAGTGTTCATTTTATTTAACTCAGCAAGTCAGTTAAGAACAAATTCTTATTTTCAATGACAGTCTAGGAACAGTGGGCTAACTGCCTTGTTCAGGGGTAGAACAACAGATTTTTACCTTGTCAGCTCAGGGATTTGATCTTGCAACCTTTTGGTTACTAGTCAAATACTCTAACCACTAGGCTACCTGCTGGTTACTGGCCCAACACTCTAACCACTAGGCTACCTACTGGTTACTGGCCCAACGCTCTAACCACTAGGCTACCTGCTGGTTACTGGTCCAACACTCTAACCACTAGACTACCTGCTGGTTACTGGCCCAACACTCTAACCACTAGGCTACCTGCTGGTTACTGGCCCAATGCTCTAACCACTAGGCTACCTGCTGGTTACTGGCCCAACACTCTAACCACTAGACTACCTGCTGGTTACTGGCCCAACACTCTAACCACTAGGCTACCTGCTGGTTACTGGCCCAACGCTCTAACCACTAGGCTACCTGCTGGTTACTGGCCCAACGCTCTAACCACTAGGCAACCTGCTGGTTACTGGCCCAATGCTCTAACCACTAGGCTACCTGCTGGTTACTAGTCCAACACTCTAACCACTAGGCTACCTGCTGGTTACTGGCCCAACGCTCTAACCACTAGACTACCTGCTGGTTACTGGCCCAACGCTCTAACCACTAGGCTACCTGCTGGTTACTGGCCCAATGCTCTAACCACTAGACTACCTGCTGGTTACTGGCCCAATGCTCTAACCACTAGGCTACCTGCTGGTTACTGGCCCAACACTCTAACCACTAGGCTACCTGCTGGTTACTGGCCCAATGCTCTAACCACTAGGCTACCTGCTGGTTACTGGCCCAACGCTCTAACCACTAGGCAACCTGCTGGTTACTGGCCCAACGCTCTAACCACTAGGCAACCTGCTGGTTACTGGCCCAACGCTCTAACCACTAGGTTACCTGCTGGTTACTGGCCCAACGCTCTAACCACTAGGCTACCTGCTGTCCAATTTACTTGAGTATTACAGGGCTGTCTATAATGTTTAATTAAATTAAGATACTAAAATACATAATAATAAATGGAATTGATTTAATCCCATTGTTTTGTTTTATTTCACTACGCCACAAGTCTGTTTTCATTCATCTTATTTATCCAAAGACAATGAAGTACACTCACCATACCGTTGCATCTTTTCACCTGAATCATACAACCTTTTCTGATCACAAATTAGCTCAATAAAGATTTTAGTATTGTTCACAGAGTACTATTTTATCAAACAATTCTAAAAAAAATTAATCCACATACTTATCAATGAAAATGCTTATAGTGAAATGCTTACACTACTGAAGGTAATTGTTCCCTGTAGACAGAATAGCTAGAAGAATATTTAACCCTAAGCATTTCGCTACACTCGCATTAACATCTGCTGACCATGTGTACGTGACCAATAACATCTGCTGACCATGTGTACGTGACCAATAACATCTGCTGACCATGTGTACGTGACCAATAACATCTGCTGACCATGTGTACGTGACCAATAACATCTGCTGACCATGTGTACGTGACCAATAACATCTGCTGACCATGTGTACGTGACCATTAACATCTGCTGACCATGTGTACGTGACCAATAACATCTGCTGACCATGTGTACGTGACCAATAACATCTGCTGACCATGTGTACGTGACCAATAACATCTGCTGACCATGTGTACGTGACCAATAACATCTGCTGACCATGTGTACGTGACCAATAACATCTGCTGACCATGTGTACGTGACCATTAACATCTGCTGACCATGTGTATGTGACCAATAACATCTGCTGACCATGTGTACGTGTCCATTAACATCTGCTGACCATGTGTACGTGACCATTAACATCTGCTAACCATGTGTACGTGACCATTAACATCTGCTGACCATGTGTATGTGACCAATAACATCTGCGACCATGTGTACGTGACCAATAACATCTGCTGACCATGTGTACGTGACCAGTAACATCTGTTAACCATGTGTACGTGACCATTAACATCTGCTGACCATGTGTACGTGACTAATAACATCTGCTGACCATGTGTACGTGACTAATAACATCTGCTGACCATGTGTACGTGACCAATAACATCTGTTAACCATGTGTATGTGACCATTAACATCTGCTGACCATGTGTACGTGACCATTAACATCTGCTGACCATGTGTACGTGACTAATAACATCTGCTGACCATGTGTATGTGACCAATAACATCTGCTGACCATGTGTATGTGTCCATTAACATCTGCTGACCATGTGTACGTGACCATTGACATCTGCTGACCATGTGTACGTGACCAATAACATCTGCTGACCATGTGTATGTGACCAATAACATCTGCTGACCATGTGTACGTGTCCATTAACATCTGCTGACCATGTGTACGTGACCATTAACATCTGCTGACCATGTGTACGTGACTAATAACATCTGCTAACCATGTGTAGGTGACCATTAACATCTGCTGACCATGTGTACGTGACTAATAACATCTGCTGACCATGTGTACGTGATCAATAACATCTGCTGACCATGCGTACGTGATTAATAACATCTGCTGACCATGTGTATGTGACCAATAACATCTGATGACCATGTGTACGTGACTAATAACATCTGCTGACCATGTGTACGTGACCAATTGATCAGTTGACATTCAAAAGGAATAGATACAAATCTTCTTTAGGTTGATTGGGAAGGAAGATCTAGCCATGAACCGTATTATGACACATGTGTCATTGTCTCTCAAGGATATGAATGAATGAATGAATTTATACTTTATTGTCCCACAGGGAAATGTGTCTGGCTAAAACACAGGGAAATGTGTCTGGCTAAAACACAGAGAAATGTGTCTGGCTAAAACACAGGGAAATGTGTCTGGCTAAAACACAGGGAAATGTGTCTGGCTAAAACACAGGCAAATGTGTCTGGCTAAAACACAGGGAAATGTGTCTGGCTAAAACACAGAGAAATGTGTCTGGCTAAAACACAGGCAAATGTGTCTGGCTAAAACACAGGGAAATGTGTCTGGCTAAAACACAGAGAAATGTGTCTGACTAAAACACAGGGAAATGTGTCTGGCTAAAACACAGGCAAACCTGGCACATACAGTATATAGTGTACATCCCAAGACACACATGGACAATACTTGACTTATAAACCACAGGACACACATGGACAATACTTGACTTATAAACCACACAAATCACTGGTCATACTTCAGCCATACTTCACAGACATACAGTATCTTCGTAAAATGGGGAAAGAGGTGATACACCCCCCCCCCCCACCCAATTGTTTTGTATCTATCTAAAGAAACCCTAAGTCATCTCTTATGTTCCTGTGTTGTTCTAAGGAAACCCTAAGTCATCTCTTATGTTCCTGTGTTGTTCTAAAGAAACCCTAAGTCATCTCTTATGTTCCTGTGTTGTTCTAAAGAAACCCTAAGTCATCTCTTATGCTCCTGTGTTGTTCTAAAGAAACCCTAAGTCATCTCTTATGCTCCTGTGTTGTTCTAAAGAAACCTTAAGTCATCTCTTATGCTCCTGTGTTGTTCTAAAGAAACCCTAAGTCATCTCTTATGCTCCTGTATTGTTCTAAAGAAACCTTAAGTCATCTCTTATGCTCCTGTGTTGTTCTAAAGAAACCCTAAGTCATCTCTTATGTTCCTGTGTTGTTCTAAAGAAACCCTAAGTCATCTCTTATGCTCCTGTGTTGTTCTAAAGAAACCTTAAGTCATCTCTTATGCTCCTGTCCAGCCAGCACTGTGCTAAATGAGGGGCACACTTTACAAACCCAGACGGGTATTTTACATTCCTACGACCACTGGTATTTGTTTACTTAGTTTTAGTTACTGTATATTACAGATAATTCACGTTGTAGGCCTGTGTCTTAAATGGCACCCTAATCCCTATTGTACACTACCTTTGACCAGGACCAGGAGTCAGACCCTGTCTCTCCTGTCCTGACCTTCCCAGTTAGCACCATACTGACTGCTCCTGTCTCTCCTGTCCTGACCTGCCCAGCTAGCACCATACTGACTGCTCCTGTCTCTCCTGTCCTGACCTGCCCAGTTAGCACCATACTGACTGCTCCTGTCTCTCCTGTCCTGACCTGCCCAGCTAGCACCATACTGACTGCTCCTGTCTCTCCTGTCCTGACCTGCCCAGCTAGCACCATACTGACTGCTCCTGTCCCTCCTGTCCTGACCTGCCCAGCTAGACCATACTGACTGCTCCTTTCTCTCCTGTCCTGCCCAGCTAGCACCATACTGACTGCTCCTGTCTCTCCTGTCCTGCCCAGCTAGCACCATACTGACTGCTCCTGTCTCTCCTGTCCTGACCTGCCCAGCTTGCACCATACTGACTGCTCCTGTCTCTCCTGTCCTGACCTGCCCAGTTAGCACCATACTGACTGCTCCTGTCTCTCCTGTCCTGACCTGCCCAGCTAGCACCATACTGACTGCTCCTGTCTCTCCTGTCCTGACCTGCCCAGCTAGCACCATACTGACTGCTCCTGTCTCTCCTGTCCTGACCTGCCCAGCTAGCACCATACTGACTGCTCCTGTCTCTCCTGTCCTGACCTGTCCAGCTAGCACCATACTGACTGCTCCTGTCTCTCCTGTCCTGCCCACCTAGCACCATACTGACTGCTCCTGTCTCTCCTGTCCTGCCCAGCTAGCACCATACTGACTGCTCCTGTCTCTCCTGTCCTGACCTGCCCAGCTAGCACCATACTGACTGCTCCTGTCTCTCCTGTCCTGACCTGCCCAGTTAGCACCATACTGACTGCTCCTGTCTCTCCTGTCCTGACCTGCCCAGCTAGCACCATACTGACTGCTCCTGTCTCTCCTGTCCTGACCTGCCCAGCTAGCACCATACTGACTGCTCCTGTCTCTCCTGTCCTGCCCAGCTAGCACCATACTGACTGCTCCTGTCTCTCCTGTCCTGACCTGCCCAGCTAGCACCATACTGACTGCTCCTGTCTCTCCTGTCCTGACCTGTCCAGCTAGCACCATACTGACTGCTCCTGTCTCTCCTGTCCTGACCTGTCCAGCTAGCACCATACTGACTGCTCCTGTCTCTCCTGTCCTGACCTGCCCAGTTAGCACCATACTGACTGCTCCTGTCTCTCCTGTCCTGACCTAGATCTCTGATGGTAAACAGCTGCTTCTCAAAGCCACGTGGTGCTGTCCTCAGCAGAACGGACGGCCCAGGGAGGAGGGTGGTAGGACACCGCCCGGCCTCAGCCAGCAGGGTTAGGACTGTGTCCCAAATGGCCCCGTATTCCCTACGTAGTGCCCTATCAGAGAGGGGAGAGTCCCTAAGGGCCCTGGTCAAAGGGAGTGCACTATATAGGGAACGGGAAGCCGTTTGGGACGCGGCCTAGGTCAGCCGCTCAGCGCTTGGCTGGAGGAGAGGAGATCAGTGTCAGATTGGAGCTTCGCTGAGCCCTTTGACGGAGCTCACATCGCCTGACTAGTTTAGGAGATCCCCCCCACCCCCCACCCAGACACCTAACACAGCCAACTGCCGTGCTGCTAGTACAGACGTGTGACAAGACGGCACGATTATGGCACACGCACCTCTTATGGATCAGCGGCAACTTTCATGCAGCAGCCCCTGAATGGTCAGCCACCTGCATGCTTTTAGGTGCCCTTCAGCAAGCAGGCATGGGCTTACTGTAGCTGCATTCCAAATGACATCCTTTCCCCTACATAGTGCATCACTTTTTACCAGTACCCATAGGTAATAGGCTACTGGTCAAAAGTAGTGCACTATATAGGGAATATTTCTTTTTTATCTAACTAGGCAAGTCAATTAAGAACAAATTCTTATTTTACACAGCCTACCCCGGCCAAACCCTCCCTTAACCCGGACAATTGTACGCCGCCCTATGGGACTGCCAATCACGGTCGGTTGTGATACAGCCCGGGATCGAACAGGGTCTGTGGTGACGCCTCTAGCACTGCGATGCAGTGCCTTAGACCGCTGCGCCACTCGGGAGCCCAGAGGGTGCCAATTATTTCCCAAATGGCACCCTATACACTGGTTGTGGTTAAAGCCAGTGCTCTATGTAAGGAATAGGGTGGCAATTATTTCCCAAATAGCACCCTATACCCTGGCTGTGGTCAAAACCAGGACAGGAGAGACAGGAGCAGTCAGTATGGTGCCAGCTGGGCAGGTCAGGACAGGAGAGACAGGAGCAGTCAGTATGGTGCTAGCTGGGCAGGTCAGGACAGGAGAGACAGGAGCAGTCAGTATGGTGCTAGCTGGGCAGGTCAGGACAGGAGAGACAGGAGCAGTCAGTATGGTGCTAGCTGGGCAGGTCAGGACAGGAGAGACAGGAGCAGTCAGTATGGTGCTAGCTGGGCAGGTCAGGACAGGAGAGACAGGAGCAGTCAGTATGGTGCTAGCTGGGCAGGTCAGGACAGGAGAGACAGGAGCAGTCAGTATGGTGCTAACTGGGCAGGTCAGGACAGGAGAGACAGGAGCAGTCAGTATGGTGCTAACTGGGCAGGTCAGGACAGGAGAGACAGGAGCAGTCAGTATGGTGCTAACTGGGCAGGTCAGGACAGGAGAGACAGGAGCAGTCAGTATGGTGCTAACTGGGCAGGTCAGGACAGGAGAGACAGGAGCAGTCAGTATGGTGCTAGCTGGGCAGGTCAGGACAGGAGAGACAGGAGCAGTCAGTATGGTGCTAACTGGGCAGGTCAGGACAGGAGAGACAGGAGCAGTCAGTATGGTGCTAACTGGGCAGGTCAGGACAGGAGAGACAGGGTCTGACTCCTGGTCCTGGTCAAAGGTAGTGTACAATAGGGATTAGGGTGCCATTTAAGACACAGGCCTACAACGTGAATTATCTGTAATATACAGTAACTAAAACTAAGTAAACAAATACCAGTGGTCGTAGGAATGTAAAATACCCGTCTGGGTTTGTAAAGTGTGCCCCTCATTTAGCACAGTGCTGGCTGGACAGGACAGACAGGCAGGGTGTCAGTGCAGGTTAAGGCTGAGTTGAGATAATACTACACTACTGGTTGAGTGTGCCCCTCATTTAGCACAGTGCTGGCTGGACAGGACAGACAGGCAGGGTGTCAGTGCAGGTTAAGGCTGAGATGAGATACTACTACACTACTGGTTGAGTGTGACCTGACTTTAGAAGCCATGGCACTTCCTCTCTTGCTGTTTGTGACATGCATGCAGTCAGGCATTCGGGAAAGTATTCAGACCCCTTCACTTTTTCCACATTTCGTTACCTTGTTCTAAAATTGATTAAATTGTTTTTTTCCTCTCATCAATCTACACACAATACCCCATAATGAAAAAACAAAAAACATGTTTTTGCAAATTTAGCAAATGTATAAAAAAATTCTCAACTGAAATATTACATTTACGTAAGTATTCAAACCCTTAACTCAATACTTTGTTGAAGCACGTTTGGCAGCGATTGCAGCCTTGAGTCTTCTTGGGTATGACGCTGCAAGCTTGGCACACCAGTATTTGGGGAGTTTCTCCCATTCTTCTCTGCAGATCCTCTCAAGTTCAGGTTGGCTCAGGTCAGGTTGATGGGGAGCATCGCTGCACAGCTATTTTCAGGTCTCTCAGAGATGTTCCATCGGGTTCAAGTCCGGGCTCTGGCTGGGCCACTGAAATACATTCAGAGACGTGTCACAATGCCACTCCTGCATTGTTTTGGCTGTGTGCTTAGGGTCATTGTCCTGTTGGAAGGTGAAGCTTCGGCCCAGTCTGAGGTCCTGAGCTCTCTGGAGCAGGTTTTCATCAAGGATCTCTCTGTACTTTGCCCCATTCATCTTTCCCTCAATCCTGACTAGTCTCCCAGTCAATGCCACTAAAAAACATCCCCACAGCATGATGCTATCACCACCACGCTTCACCGTGCCAGGTTTCCTGCAGATGTGATGCTTGGCATTCAGGCCAAATAATTTAATAATGGTTTCATCAAACCATGTTTCTCATGGTCTGAGTCCTTTAGGTGCCTTTTGGCAAACTCCAAGCGAGCTGTCATGTGGCATTTACTGAAGAGTGGCTTCCGTCTGGCCACTCTACCATGAAAGCCTGATTGGTGGAGTGCTGCAGAGATGGTTGTCCTTCTGGAAGGTGCTCCCATCTCCACAGAGGAACTCTGGAGCTCTGTCAGAGTGACCATCGGGTTCTTGGACACCTTCCTGACCAAGGACCTTCTCCTCCGATTGCTCAGTTTGGCCGGGCGGCCAGCTCTAGGAAGAGTCTTGGTGGTTCCAAACTTCTTCCATTTAAGAATGATGGAGGCCACTGTGTTCTTTGGGACCTTCAATGCTGCAGACAGTTTTTGGTACCCTTCCCCAGATCTGTGCCTCGACACAATCCTGTCTCTGAGCTCTACAGACAATTCCTTCGACTTCATGGCTTGGTTTTAGCTCTGACATGCACTGTCAACTGTGTGACCTTATATAGACAGGTGTATGCCTTTCCAAATCATGTCCAATCAATTGAATTTACTACAGGTGGACTCCAAGTTGTAGAAACATCTCAAGGATGATAAATGGAAACAGGATGCACTTGAACTCAATTTTGAGTCTCATAGCAAAGGGTATGAATACTTACGTAAATAATGTATCTGATTTATTTTATTTTATACATTTACAAAAATGTCTAAAAACCTGTTTTCGCTTGTGGGGTATTGTGGGGGTATTCTGTGCAGATTGATGAGGGATAAAAAAAAAACTATTTTAGAATAAGGCTGTACCATAACAAAATGTGGAAAATGTCAAAGGGTCTGAATACTTTCTGAATGCACTGTGCATCTTCCATACCAGCTACTGTAGATCAGTGTGGGTTGGGAGTTATTGACTGGGAGCAGAGGTTAGTTGTTGAATGTGTCCTTGCATTTTCAGAACGTAAACTTCTTCTAGGAATTCTTGATTTGGTTGATTTGGACTAGAAATTGAAATGAATTGATATATTAGGACGGCAGGTAGCCTAGTGGTTAGAGCGTTGGACCAGTAACCAGCAGGTAGCCTAGTGGCTAGAGCGTTGGACCAGTAAACAGCAGGTAGCCTAGTGGTTAGAGCACTGCACCAGTAACCAGCAGGTAGCTTAGTGGTTAAAATGTTGGGCCAGTAACCAAAAGGTTGCTTTGATCACATCTCTGAGCTGACAAGGCAAAAATGTGTCGTTCTGCCCCTGAACAAGGCAGTTAACCCACTGTTCCCCGGTAGGCTGTCATTCCAAATAAGGATTTGTTCTTAACTGACTTTCCTAGTAAAATAAAGGTTAAATCAATAAAAATATTACAGTAACTGATTAATTAAAGGACAAGACAATCAACAAGGTCACATTTTCCTCACACAATCATTATTGTGTACATGAATCCCTGGGAGCCAAATCTCCATCCAGATCCTGCAGTAAGCTGAGTGAAGAGGTGGCATGAGCTTTGTCAGGGGTGGAGGAGGTGGGGGAGGTGGAGGAGGAGGTGGGGGAGGTGCCGTCACGTCTATAAGTGAGTCCCGTGTGGCTCAGTTGGTAGAGCATGGTTTTTGCAATGCCAGGGTTCGATTCCCACGGGGGACCAGTATGGAGAAAAACATTTATGAAATGTATGCATTCACTACTGTAAGTCGCTCTGGATAAGAACGTCTGCTAAATGACTAAAATGTTAGTGGGGCGGCCCGAGCTTTTCCACCTGACGCACAGGTAAGAGGCTCAAGATCGATCGCACAGAAGGCATTATCACCTGGTTAACATAACACTCCTTCAACACACACACACACACACACACACACACAAACATTGATGTCTGGACCGCCACACTGCCACAGTCAGCACTCATACTAAATACTTTATTAGACTTATATAATAAATACGTGTTCGGTTATGAATAATTTCATATACAGTAGTAATGAATTGATACAGGAACATGAGAAACATGAATATATTTAAATAAATAAATAAAAAAAATACAGAAAAACAAAGAAAAAGGTAAATATGTAAATCATGAAGGAAATAAGATGTTAATAAATCAATATGTTTGTACTGTAACAGAGCAGGCTTGGTGTGATTCAGGGCATGTCCTGTACGTGAAATATAAACGTTCCATCATTAACATCGTTACATAACAATCCAGCGGCTCTAATCATACTTTGAATTCTAATATTAGGCTTCTCCCACTTCCATTCCTAATCTCTTTGTCTTGCCATAATCTCTGCCCTGCTCATCTAAGCAAGTCTACACTGCTCAACTCGTGTTGCTATCATCTGTCCTGCTATAGCCAGGTGTGTTGTTACATAAAGCGATCTAGTGGCCTGTTCTACCTGTCAAACTAACAGCAGGTGGTCATAATGTGAACAACAGGTACAGTGGACAGATAGGATCATTTTCTATATAGAGACAGGAGATCGTCTTTGGGTCAAGGATTTGGGTGTAAGTCCATGATCACATTCATAGGTGTAAATGTTATGAAGATTTGAATCTACTGTATGTACTGTACACAAACCAAATAATTCCAAGTATCGCTGAGATATCACATTTGCTCTCTGTCGACCCGATCTTTACAGTTACCCACTTTCTTATTCTTGGCAACTTTAATAATGGAATAAAACATTTAAAATACATTTGATATTTAAGTAAAATGAATGATTTTACACTCAAATGATTATAGAAAGTATTACAAAAATTCCCAAAGTGTAAATCACTCCAAATACCTGTCTCTTCTACCAGATGATGTAAGGTAAAGAGCTATACCTATTGCAGATCCAGATACAAGCTTATTCGCAGTGAGCATGTCTGGTGATGAACAGGTTTTTGGAGCATCACTTTGAACAAGTAATGATACGGTTTTAAATCCTAATAGGATCATTAACAGATCTTCTATCTGCTTTAATCAAACACATGTGTTTTTTTTATTTTTCAGTTATAGCTGAACGCTCCACATAATTATGGAAAGGTGTGGTGCAAACCTTTTGCCGCCACAAGTTGTTTTGAACACTCACTTATAGACGTGACCTGTGGAACACACATCCCATTTTGACTTGGGAGGACTAGTGCTGGTCAGATTATACATGACATGGCACATGGGAGGGATTTCTGTTTTTCAATTTTAATACAGTTGCAAAAATTCTAAAAACCCTGTTTTCATTTTGGTATTATGGGGTATTGTGTGTAAATAGCTGAGGATTTTTTAAATGTATTTAATACATTTTAGAATAGGGCTGTAACGTATCAAAATGTGGAAAAAGTCAAAGGGTCTGAATACCATGTCCTGTGAAACATACACAATAGGAATATGTATATATTTCATGTATATTTCTTAGATATTTCTATACTGTACATCTGTTTGTTGTAGAAAGCTATTAGCTGTGTCCACCCCACCCTGATTATCTCACCATCGCGACCTGGTAGATTAAAGTCAGGACACGAGGCACGAGGCAGAGCTGTGCTATCGACCAAATCATTTCCCCTAAAGATAATGAAAAGACTCCGTTAAAATATGCATCTTTCGCCCCTGATCCTCCATGCCAACTCACATGACCATGTTAACTGTAGAGTACACTAGTCTGCTTTAACATCTCAATTATTTAGCAGACACTCTTATCCAGAGCGATTTACAGGAGCAATTAGGGTTAAATGCCTTGCTCATGGGCACATCAATATATATTTTACCTAGTCGGCTCGAACCAGCAACCTTTCGGTTACTGTCCCAACGCTCCAGGCCACCTTCCGCCCACTTCTCCACTAAATGACGTTAGGAGTCGACCCTGATCCTGACACATCACCCACTGTGACCTTTCTGTCTGGTTTGTCGTGGAGTTAACCCGGAGTTAACCCTGGAATTTGAGGTCAGAGATTAACCTCATCGTTTGTGGTGATCTTAAAATGGCAGATGCCTTTTATCTGTAAGTGACAAGATGGTTCCTTTTTTCTTTGTTTACTATGTATGTAAAGGATGCTATGCATCTCAGACAAGCACTCAGATATGTCACGGGTCAAGTCAGCCACATAGAGTACAGATACATATTTTCAGAACTGTTGTGATACCTGTTTGCCGGTTTGTTTAATCTTTTTGATGAATTGAGTCGTTGAATTAGGTGTGTCAGTACTGGGCTAGAATAAAACTGTGTAACATTGGAAGTACCTACAGTAAGGACTGGAATGGACAAAGATTTACAACGAGAAGGCAATGTGTGTGTCTTTACTATTTTCATTGTGACTCATGACAAAATAAGACATCTTTGAGATAAATCCAACCAATCAAAGAAAATAGCCAATCAGTTACCTCGCTCAGAACACTAATTAGTTACCGGGTAAATCTTGCAGAGGTCATTAGTGTTACAGATAAGTATGGAGCAGAGAGCAGCAGCCACCATATGGCTAAAGATGCCCATCACCAGGATTCTGTCTTCTTTACTGCTCTTTTAATCTTTTGGGCTAATTGTTTTCTTCTCCTCCCTCCCTCCCCCACCTCATCCCACCCATCCACTACTGGTCTGATCACAGTCTATGGTACCCCTAAGTAGAAGACTAAGTTTTATAGTGGTGTAAGCTGATTAGCTGGTTTTACAATGGGTTTTAAGCTGTTTTGTGTCTTGTCGAGGTGGAACTTGCTGACTTCAACATTTAATCTGATCTCTAAGCAATTTTTGTGGGAAGACTTTTGGGGGGTAAGCTACGGCAAACTTCTGGGTTATTCCCCGTTTACATTTGGTATTTAGGTATTTTATTAGGATCCCCATTAGCTGTTGAAAAAGCAGCAGCTCCTCTTCCTGGGGTCCACACAAAATATGAAACATGACATAATACAGAACATTAATAGACAAGAACAGCTCATGGACAGAACTATATCAATAAAACATAACATGTTAAAAAAGGCACCCATAGGATACATATCAATACCAATACAGTACATTCACACAAACTATCTAAGTCAAATAGGGGAGAGGCGTTGTGAGGTGTTGCTTTATTTGTTTTTTTTTAAAACAAGTTTGCTGTTCATTTGAGCAATATGTGGTGTAATGGAGGTCCATGCAGTAATGGCTCTATATAATACTGTACGCTTTCTTGAATTTGTTCTGGATTTGGGGACTGTGAAAATACCCCTGGTGGCATGTCTGGTGGGGTAAGTGTGTGTGTCAGAGCTGTGTGTAAATTGACTATGCAAACAATATAAAAAGAAGTGATGCAGTCAGTCTCTTCTCAACTCTTAGCCAAGAGAGACTGGCATGCATAGTATTTATATCAGCCCTCTGATTACAATGAAGAGCAAGATGTGCCACACTGTTCTGGGCCAGCTGCAGCTTAAAAACCTCTACAGGATCGGTGTCCCTCCCGTGGGACGGTTGAGCTAACGTGTGCTAATGTGATTAGCATGAGGTTGTAGGTAAAAATAAAATTTCCCAGGACAGAGACATATCTGATATGGGCAAAAATCTTAAATTCTTGTTAATCTAACAGCACTGTCCAATTTACAGTAGCTATTACAGTGAAATAATACCATGCTATTGTTTAAGGAGAGTGCATAGTTATGAACTTGAAAATGTATCAATAAACCAATTAGGCACATTTGAGCAGACTTGATACAACGTTTTGAACAGAAATGCAATGGTTCATTGGATCAGTATAAAACTTTGCACATACATTGCTAGTGGCCAAAATCGAAATTGCGCCTAACCTGGAATTATACATTGTGACCTTTCTCTTGCATTTCATGATGAAAAAAATAACATGTATTTTATCTTTTACCAGATCTAATGTGTTATATTCTCCTACATTAATTGCACATTTTCATAAACTTCAAAGTGTTTCCTTTCAAATGGTATCAAGAATATGCATATCCTTGCTTCAGGTCCTGAGCTACAGGCAGTTAGATTTGAGTATGTCATTTTAGAAGAAAATTGAAAAAAAGGGTCCGATCCTTGGTCTTTCCTTGCAGCATTTGATCACCCGACTGGACAATAATCAAGACAAGACAAGACTAGAGCCTGCAGGACTTTCTTTTTGGAATGTGGTGTCAAAAAAGCTGAGCATCTATTTATTACGGACAGACTTCTCTCCATCTTTTCAACCATTGAATCTATATGTTTTGACCATGACAGTTTACAATCTAAAGTAACGCCAAGTAATTTAGTCTCCTCAACTTGTTCAACAGCCACACCATTCATTACCAGATTCAGCTGAGGTGTAGAACTTGGGGAATGATTTGTACCAAATACAATGCTCTTTGTTTTAGAGATGTTCAGGACCAGTTTATTACTGGCCACCCATTCCAAAACAGACTATAACTCTTTGTTAAGGGTTTCAATGACTTCATTAGCTGTGGTTGCTGATGCGTATGTGGTTGAATCATGAGCATACATGGACACACATGTTTTGTTTAATGCCAGTGGCAGGTCATTGGTAAAAATAAAAAAGAGTGGAGGGCCTAGAGAGCTGCCCTGCGGTACACCACACTTTACATGTTTGACATTAGAGAAGCTTCCATTTAAGAAAACCCTTTGAGTTTTATTAGTTAGATAGCTCTGAATCAACAATATCGCAGAGGTGGAAAAACTATAACACATGTTTTTTCAACAACAGGTTATGGTAAAAAATATCAAAGGTTGCACTCAAATCAACAATACAGCTCCCACAATCTTCTTATTATCAATTTATTTCAACCAATCATCAGTCATTTGTGTCAGTGCAGCACATGTTGAGTGCCCTTCTCTATAAGCATGCTGAAAGTCTGTTGTTAATTTGTTTACAGAGAAATAGCATTGTATTTGGTCAAACACAATTCTTTCCAACAGTTTGCTAAGAGCTGGCAACAAGCTTATAGGTGTGCTGTTAGAACCAGTAAAGGCCGCTTTACCGCTCTTGTCCTTGAACCTCAGGAACTTAACCACTATCGGCCTGGGCTGGTGGTGGGTTTTCCAGTCCTGTGGGAGCGCTCCACCTCAATCTTCCGGTGGTCCATCTTTAATTTCTCAGAGATCATTTCCCTCACTTTGTCCTCAGACTCCGTCCAGGTCTCATGTGGAGATTCTGCAATTCCGTCCACATCCATGTTGTTCCGCCTTGATTGTCCCTTGAGTCTGATTTATCCGTCATCGTTATCATGGATTCACACTGATGTCCTCTCTCAATGACTTACAGATTGCTGTCATCTTGCCGTTCTCCTGTTTCACCTCATCGAGCTGACCCTGGGAGAACTGCAAACTGTTCTTCAGGTCCTGGACCTTTCTGGTCAGGTTGTCCATTATTTTATTAGTTGAATCGACCAGTATTTGGACAAAACACTTCAGGCTATTTTCTTGTTGTTGTAACAACTGCTTGTATAACTATTGTTGTATGTTTAAAAGATCCTTCACCTGTGGAAGTGAGACACCACTGTCCTCAATGGTACTCCCACCAGGATCACTGGAGCAACTGATGCCAAATGCGTCACGGAATCCAAACTAAAAAGTTAGCTAGCTACTAAGAAACTTTCCAATACACTCGTTCCACTGTCACGTCCTGACCAGAAAAGGGGTTATTTGTTATTATTGTTTGGTCAGGACGTGGCAGGGGGTATTTGTTTTATATGGTTCGGGGTGTGTGTTTATGTAGAGGGGTGTTTGATTTATGTATTCCGGGGTTTTGGTCTATGTTCTATGTTTGTTTATTTCTATGTCTGTTCTAGGGTGTTTAATTCTATGTTTAGGTATTTGGGATTGGGGCCTTCAATTGGGGGCAGCTGTTTATCATTGCCTCTGATTGAAGGTCCTATAATTAGGAGTATGTTTGTTTTGGGAATTGTGGGAGGTTGTTCTTTGTACTGCTGTGTGAGCCTACAAGACTGTTTGTTCGTTTCTTAGTCGTGTTCACAATAAAAGTTAAGATGAGCACTCAACCCGCTGCGCCTTGGTCCATTCACTACGACGATCGTTACATCCACGTTCAACAGGAAGTGTTCAACATACATCATGATGTATTTAATTACGCCGTACTTCATCTTCATGCAATCTTGTTCCGCTACTGGATGGAAAGCATAGGGTTTCCATGCAAGACAACATGGAGGAGAGCCTCTCGTCAGAGATCACATTTATTTTGGGAGATTACAAAATTTGACCTTTTCATTCAACACAAGAGAAACATATTGTTTCAGGTGATAATAAAACATGTTTCGTTTAGTTACTTTTTCCTCTACTTGTTTCTCTAACTTTATAGCAAGTCAAGCTAGCTAAAAACTAGGCTAGGTTAAAAATACCACTGTAGCTAGCAACCTCCACCTAATAATTATCCTAAAAAACAAACGTCATTACCATTACAATAAACTTAAAACGGAGGCAACAGTCATATAATATAAAATCGGCTTAACAGCCAATGTGTATTATTTAACATTACTATTAAAATAGTAGTCACTTATAGGAATGGGTCATTATTTATGAGTAGCTAGCTATCCCATAAAGCCTTCACCGAAAACCACATATTTTCATGTTCTTCTGTGGTTATGGTAATTTCCTGTTCTTTGGCGGACTTTGGCTGGACTGAAGACGAAGCAAAGTTCGGAAAAATTCTAGTGTGCTGCGTCCATCTCGCAACGGGGGCATTGCAATTCCACTCCAGTGTGGATGTCCCCACTGAAATGAATGACATCCGGTGCAACGTAAACAGAGTGCTTATGGTGAAAGAGGCTTTAGGCGACAGTGTGGATACACAGTGACAACACTGAGCTGAATTACCCTGTAGCAAGTTCCCCCTCAATTCTGTTCAGTTTTTCAGGATGGACTGCATACTTCTGTAATACTGTGTGGGTAATGGGGTGAGGATGGGATGAGTGGAATACAGCAGCTACATTAGCCTGTAGCATACTGTTTCTATAACTACTGTTATACATCAATTCTATCCAGTTATGCAATGTATTGTTTATTTCACACCAAATTAACAAAAAAATGAATATGCTTTATTAATAAAGTTTGTTTAATTAATTGATTAAAAGATATTGAATGTGACCTGTGCTGTGGCGTCCCTTCAGCCTCAACAGGTGGCTATGTTGTAGCTCCTTGCTGCTGTGTGGGATCAGAACAGGAGCAACTCTGAATCAAATCACTGATCAGGTACTTGGACGATTAAAGATAAACATTTACAAAAAATAAAAAGTGTTCTTACACATTTTTTTTGTGTGTGTGTGTGTGTCTGAATCATACAGTAAATATTGTTGTTTCTAACAACAAAGTGAATAATCAGCAAGAACTAATCAGCAACAAAAACAGAACAACAAAGCAACAAACAAACAAAATCCTTGTAGAAGACAGATGTCTTGTCTGATGTCATTTATGTGCCAAATAGCAGAAAATAGAGAAACTGCAAGCGTGGCCATATTGTAGTGAGCGTCATGTCCAGATTAACATGATTCACTGAGACCAGTCAACTGTATGAGATAACAACAACTGATGAAATCACCAGAAAGTTGTGATGGCGCCAGGACTCAGTCTGACTGTGGACTCCGGGTGAAAGTTGTGATGGCGCCAGGACTCAGTCTGACTGTGGACTCCGGGTGAAAGTTGTGATGGGGCCAGGACTCAGTCTGACTGGTGACTCCAGGTGAAAGTTGTGATGGCGCCAGGACTCAGTCTGACTGGTGACTCCAGGTGAAAGTTGTGATGGGGCCAGGACTCAGTCTGATTGGTGACTCCAGGTGAAAGTTGTGATGGGGCCAGGGCTCAGTCTGACTGGTGACTCCAGGTGAAAGTTGTGATGGGGCCAGGGCTCAGTCTGACTGGTGACTCCAGGTGAAAGTTGTGATGGCACCAGGACTCAGTCTGACTGGTGACTCCAGGTGAAAGTTGTGATGGGGCCAGGGCTCAGTCTGACTGGTGACTCCAGGTGAAAGTTGTGATGGGGCCAGGGCTCAGTCTGACTGGTGACTGCAGATATGAATAATCATTCTGCAACTATCATACAACTGTTGCCTTCAGGCGTCGTTCCTATTGAAGCTTATCTTTGACCCTCTCAAGTATTATTTCTTAACGTGTTTTCCAAAGTTACACATTTTTCTTCTAGTTCTGCACAACAACCCTTGATTCAACTAATCAGCTACTCATCATGCCCTTGATTAGTTGAATCTGGTGTGCTTATACCTATACCAGGTATGGTTATGATACTGGGACAGTATACCAGGTGTGGTTATGATACTGGGACAGTATACCAGGTATGGTTATGATACTGGGACAGTATACCAGGTATGGTTATGATACTGGGACAGTATACCAGGTGTGGTTATGATACTGGGACAGTATACCAGGTATAGTTATGATACTGGGACAGTATACCAGGTATAGTTATGATACTGGGACAGTATACCAGGTGTGGTTATAATACTGGGACAGTATACCAGGTATGGTTATGATACTGGGACAGTATACCAGGTATGGTTATGATACTGGGACAGTAGACCAGGTATAGTTATGATACTGGGACAGTATACCAGGTATGGTTATGATACTGGGACAGTAGACCAGGTATAGTTATGATACTGGGACAGTATACCAGGTGTGGTTATGATACTGGGACAGTATACCAGGTGTGGTTATGATACTGGGACAGTATACCAGGTATGGTTATGATACTGGGACAGTATACCAGGTATGGTTATGATACTGGGACAGTATACCAGGTATAGTTATGATACTGGGACAGTATACCAGATATAGTTATGATACTGGGACAGTATACCAGGTATAGTTATGATACTGGGACAGTATACCAGGTATGGTTATGATACTGGGACAGTATACCAGATATAGTTATGATACTGGGACAGTATACCAGGTATAGTTATGATACTGGGACAGTATACCAGGTATATAGTTATGATACTGGGACAGTATACCAGGTATAGTTATGATACTGGGACAGTATACCAGGTATAGTTATGATACTGGGACAGTATACCAGATATAGTTATGATACTGGGACAGTATACCAGGTATAGTTATGATACTGGGACAGTATACCAGATATAGTTATGATACTGGGACAGTATACCAGGTATGGTTATGATACTGGGACAGTATACCAGGTATGGTTATGATACTGGGACAGTATACCAGGTATAGTTATGATACTGGGACAGTATACCAGGTATAGTTATGATACTGGGACAGTATACCAGATATAGTTATGATACTGGGACAGTATACCAGGTATGGTTATGAAACTGGGACAGTATACCAGGTATAGTTATGATACTGGGACAGTATACCAGGTATGGTTATGATACTGGGACAGTATACCAGGTATGGTTATGATACTGGGACAGTATACCAGGTATGGTTATGATACTGGGACAGTATACCAGGTATAGTTATGATACTGGGACAGTATACCAGGTATAGTTATGATACTGGGACAGTATACCAGGTATAGTTATGATACTGGGACAGTATACCAGGTATAGTTATGATACTGGGACAGTATACCAGGTATGGTTATGATACTGGGACAGTATACCAGGTATGGTTATGATACTGGGACAGTATACCAGGTATATAGTTATGATACTGGGACAGTATACCAGGTATATAGTTATGATACTGGGACACCAGGTATAGTTATGATACTGGGACAGTATACCAGGTATGGTTATGGTGTAATGACGGTGTAATGATCCTATATGGCCATACTCACCAAGGTTACCACTGAATAATGCATTTGGCCCCCTTTTCTCTCCCACAACTAACTGACTGATAGACAGACAACATTAGTCCAACCGAAAACATAATTTAGCCATTTAAAATTCAATTATTCTCCTCTGCAACCCCCCCAGACCGCTTTTGGACCAGGGCGATCTCCAATCTCTCCAGTCTGTCAAGAGAGAGTCTAAATGGGATCTAATGGGTCAGCTGGATACCTTGGCAAACACTGAATGGAGAGCAATCACATAGATCAAATATACAGGGGGAAATTGAGCTGGAATTCATACAGAGGCAGGGGGGATATAGAGAGAGAGGAGGGCAATACAAATTGATGGGTCCGGCAAACATAATAATGTGCTTCCCAGTCCATCTAATCATCCCTTTAAAAAGGCGCAGACATCGTAGAGGACTGTTGACTGATGGATTCCCTCATAGACAGACGAGTGAGAGAGACAGACAGAGTGAGAGAGAGAGGGAGAGAGAGAGAGAGGGGGACAGAGAGAGTGAGAGAGAGAGACAGTGAGAGAGAGAGCGAGAGAGAGAGAGAGACAGAGAGAGAGAGGGGGGACAGACAGAGTGAGAGAGCGACAGAGAGACAGAGAGAGAGGGAGAGAGAGAGAGAGGGGGACAGAGAGAGTGAGAGAGCGACAGAGAGACAGAGAGAGAGAGCGGAGAGAGAGAGGGGCAGAGAGAGATAGAGACAGAGAGAGCGAGAGAGAGAGAATTAGGCCGATACCTGCTAATTATCAAAATCCAGAAAAGATCCGTTAAATTCTACAACCACCTAAAAGGAAGCGATTTCCAAACCTTCCATAACAAAGCCATCATCTACAGAGAGATGAACCTGGAGAAGAGTCCCCTAAGCAAGCTGGTCCTGGGGCTCTGTACACAAACACAAACAGACCCCACAGAGCCCCAGGACAGCAACACAATTAGACCCAACCAAATAATGAGAAAACAAAAAGATAATTACTTGACACAGTGGAAGTAATTTACAAAAACTACAGAGGAAACTAGAATGCTATTTGGCCCTAAACAGAGAGTACACAGTGGCAGAATACCTGACCACTGTGACTGACCCAAAATTAAGGAAATCTTTGACTATGTACAGACTCAGTGAGCATAGCCTTGCTGTTGAGAAAGACCACCGTAGGCAGACCTGGCTCTCAAGAGAAGACAGGCTCTGTGCACACTGCCCACAAAATGAGGTGGAAACTGAGCTGAACTTCCTAACCTCCTGCCAAATCTATGACCATATTAGAGACACATATTTCCCTCAGATTATACAGACCCACAAAGAATTTGAAAACAAATCAAATTTTGATAAAGTCCAATATCTACTGGGTGAAATATCACAATACCACAAGAAAAGGGCAAACCAGTGAAGAACAAACACCATTGTAAATACAACCTATATTTATATTTATTTATTTTCCCTTTTGTACTCTATTTGCACATCATTACAACACTGTATATATAAATAATATGACATTTGAAATATCTGTATTCTTCCGGAACATTTCAGAGTGTAATATTTACTGTTCATTTTTGATAGTTAATTTCACTTTTGTTTATAATCTATTTCACTTGATTTGACAATGTAAACATATTTTTCTCATGACAATAAAGCCCTTTGAATTGAATTGAGAGAAAGAGAGAGAGAGAGAGAGAGAAAGAGAGAGAAAGAGAGAGACCCTCTGTGACTTTCTCTATTCTTCTCTTCTAATATTTCCATCAATATTTCTTCTTACCCACATGATAAAGCCCCCCCCCCCCCCCCCCCCTCTGGCCACCTTGTTCCACATTGTTCTAAGTCCTGGAAATGTGACTGATTGATCAGACCAGTGGATGAACATAACAGTAAAGATTAAGAGGATGAGTAATAAGCAGCATGTGCTTACACAGCGCTGTGGACTAATCCTGCCCCCACCACCGGTCCCCATCGTCTCCCCTTTAGAGGAGCAGCCACCAGTCAGGACCCACAGACACACACACAGCTCCCGGACAAGAGGGGAGGACAGGACAGAGGAACCCACAGTGTTAACTAACTTCCATTGTCCAGCAGATCCACACCACTGTTACAGAGACCAAGAGACTATCCAGGACCTGAGAGAGAGAGACTGAGAGATCATCGTATCTCCATCACCAAGGGACAGAGGAAGGAGAGACAACCGGACAGGACATCCAGTGACTGCGTGACCGTAGGAGAGTTGATCTGGACTAAAGAGGAACTGAACTGACCAGCCGTCTGCCAGTCTGACTGCGGACACAAGGAGCCTGCCAGTTACAGCTACCCATCCATCAGCACATTTCTGCACTCCAATAGATTGGCAGTGACACTCATCGCTGATTGCCAAGGTGCCTGACATCAGGGGAGGCCATTGGTGTGACCTCCTCACTGCAAAAGGAAGAACCGTCACACAGCAGCTAGGCTAGTCATTGCATTGGGATACAATATCAGAACTTTTAAAGCCGTTTACAGTAACCCTCTGATAGAGGTGGGGGGGCAAAGTGACCAGTCCACAAGACATCGTTAGGACATATTGAGAAACCATGATGGAGGAACACCTGTCTAACATCCATCCTTCCTCCTCTCCAAGTGAATCTTCAGGGAGCAGTGGCACCGACTGTGACAGCAGAGGAGGTAAATGTTTGGCTGATATGGATTTTTCTTAAAAACATCATTTCTAAAAACTGGTGCTCGGGCCAAAAGCTCTGAGAATAAAGGAAGTGAAACCCAGCGCATGGTAAATGCTGCTCCAGAGTTTCTTTACTCTTGCAACACAATCAGTGAAGTTCAGACCTCAGAAACCACGTTGTATATTATTGATTGTGTTCCGTAATGAAGCACTTGGGATTAGCATTTACCATGTGTGGGCGGTTTGCTTCTTTACTAGCAGAACAGGTACAGCCCTCAGTACAGCCCTCAGTACAGCCCTCTCTCCCATTAGAAACAACAGGTTGCTGTCCAGCTTGCTGGCAGCATGGTGAGACTGATGGAGTTGTTACTGATAACAGTGCTTAGTTTGTGGCTCCACATTTCAAACATTTTAAACACGTCAAATGTTCTTTTTCTATCAGATCTGACATTTCAAATTTTATTTATTGAAATGTATTTTATTTCATTGATCCAAATACTAATTTTCAATTAGTAGAACATATATTTTGGGGGAATAATAACCAGATCTTAGAAAAAAAAACATTATTTATATTGGAGAGAAAAAAGTAATGCTGCTTAATTTGAATTTTAAATAATTTGATAGTTGGATCTTTAATGCAACACTACCCAGCATACAGCAGCCAGCAAGCATTCCTCTAACAGTCTCTAACTACCCCACCTCTCTCTCTCTGTTGTCCCCCAGCATACAGCAGCCAGGAAGCATTCCTCTAACAGTCTCTAACTACCCCACCTCTCTCTCTCTCTGTTGTCCCCCAGCAAAGAGTCCATCCCCGGGTAAAGCCCTGAGTCCAGCACTGCTCTGTAAGGTCTGTGGGGACACCAGCAGTGGAAAACACTACGGCATCTACGCCTGTAACGGCTGCAGTGGATTCTTCAAACGCAGCGTCCGACGGAGACTCATATACAGGTGAGTTGGAGTGTTAACAGACACTCTAGCCCAGTGTATAGTCAGCGTCCCACAGAGACTCATATACAGGTGAGTTGGAGTGTTAACAGACACTCTAGCCCAGTGTATAGTCAGCGTCCCACAGAGACTCATATACAGGTGAGTTGGAGTGTTAACAGACACTCTAGCCCAGTGTATAGTCAGCGTCCCACAGAGACTCATATACAGGTGAGTTGGAGTGGTAACAGACACTCTAGCCCAGTGTATAGTCAGCGTCCCACAGAGACTCATATACAGGTGAGTTGGAGTGGTAACAGACACTCTAGCCCAGTGTATAGTCAGCGTCCCACAGAGACTCATATACAGGTGAATTGGAGTGTTAACAGACACTCTAGCCCAGTGTATAGTCAGCGTCCCACAGAGACTCATATACAGGTGAGTTGGAGTGGTAACAGACACTCTAGCGCAGTGTATAGTCAGCGTCCCACAGAGACTCATATACAGGTGAGTTGGAGTGGTAACAGACACTCTAGCCCAGTGTATAGTCAGCGTCCCACAGAGACTCATATACAGGTGAGTTGGAGTGTTAACAGACACTCTAGCCCAGTGTATAGTCAGCGTCCCACGGAGACTCATATACAGGTGAGTTGGAGTGGTAACAGACACTCTAGCGCAGTGTATAGTCAGCGTCCCACAGAGACTCATATACAGGTGAGTTGGAGTGGTAACAGACACTCTAGCGCAGTGTATAGTCAGCGTCCCACAGAGACTCATATACAGTTGAGTTGGAGTGTTAACAGACACTCTAGCCCAGTGTATAGTCAGCGTCCCACAGAGACTCATATACAGGTGAGTTGGAGTGGTAACAGACACTCTAGCGCAGTGTATAGTCAGCGTCCCACAGAGACTCATATACAGGTGAGTTGGAGTGTTAACAGACACTCTAGCCCAGTGTATAGTCAGCGTCCCACAGAGACTCATATACAGGTGAGTTGGAGTGGTAACAGACACTCTAGCCCAGTGTATAGTCAGCGTCCCACAGAGACTCATATACAGGTGAGTTGGAGTGTTAACAGACACTCTAGCGCAGTGTATAGTCAGCGTCCCACAGAGACTCATATACAGGTGAGTTGGAGTGGTAACAGACACTCTAGCCCAGTGTATAGTCAGCGTCCCACAGAGACTCATATACAGGTGAGTTGGAGTGGTAACAGACACTCTAGCCCAGTGTATAGTCAGCGTCCCACAGAGACTCATATACAGGTGAGTTGGAGTGGTAACAGACACTCTAGCGCAGTGTATAGTCAGCGTCCCACAGAGACTCATATACAGGTGAGTTGGAGTGGTAACAGACACTCTAGCCCAGTGTATAGTCAGCGTCCCACAGAGACTCATATACAGGTGAGTTGGAGTGGTAACAGACACTCTAGCCCAGTGTATAGTCAGCGTCCCACAGAGACTCATATACAGGTGAGTTGGAGTGGTAACAGACACTCTAGCCCAGTGTATAGTCAGCGTCCCACAGAGACTCATATACAGGTGAGTTGGAGTGGTAACAGACACTCTAGCCCAGTGTATAGTCAGCGTCCCACAGAGACTCATATACAGGTGAGTTGGAGTGGTAACAGACACTCTAGCCCAGTGTATAGTCAGCGTCCCACAGAGACTCATATACAGGTGAGTTGGAGTGTTAACAGACACTCTAGCCCAGTGTATAGTCAGCGTCCCACAGAGACTCATATACAGGTGAGTTGGAGTGGTAACAGACACTCTAGCCCAGTGTATAGTCAACCTACCCACTGATAGATCGGCTAACTGTGTTATCACAACTTTTTTTAACTATTTGTGAGTTTAATACATTTAAGTTTGAACCTGACTTCTTAGTTGATGTTTAAATCTCTAGAATAGTTTATTATTTCACATACTGTAAAATAGGTTTTCCTCTGCTCATCCCAACAGGTGTCAGGCTGGTACGGGCATGTGCCCAGTGGATAAGGCCCATCGTAACCAGTGCCAAGCCTGTCGGCTGAAGAAGTGCCTACAGGCAGGCATGAACAAAGATGGTGAGTCAGTCAAATGTATTTATTTGAAGTCAAAGATAATCCGTTTTTTTCAGTATGAATAGATGTGAAAGTTTGTATAATTGAAGTTAGAGTTGGGATATGTTTGTTGAGGTAGTCTGTCTCCTTGGACAGTGAAGTGTAAAGGTGTAGCAGGAGACTGACCTGTGTCTGACCTCTCCCCCAGCTGTCCAGAACGAGCGCCAGCCCCGCAGCACGTCTCAGGTGCGTCTGGACTCCATCGACGTGGACACAGACAAGGAGCATCTGTCCACCACACGGGATCCCACTTCCTCTTCCTGCTCAGTGATCACCCGGCCTCACATCACCTCCACCTCAATCAGCTCGTCCTCTGCCCCACCGCAGCGCTGTGGACCCCCCAGCCCACAGAACAACCACCGCTTCATGGTCAGTCTCATGACCGCTGAGACCTGCGCTAAACTGGAGCCTGAGGACGGTGAGGAGGGCTTTATTATGGCTGTTCGCTGGTTTTCCTCTGTTTCTCTCTTTCTTTCTCTCTCTCTTTTCTTCTCTCTTTATTTCTCTCTCTCTCTTTCTTTATTTCTCTCTCTCTCTACTTCTTAATCTTTCTTTCTCAAGTATTTACCATTTCTCTCCCAGTTTACATAATCTCCAGGTTTTATCTTTTGTATTTAAATAATTCCACTTCTTTCCCAGTTGATGAGAACATTGATGTGACCAGTAACGAGCCAGAGAGGGAGTCCTCAGACTACCACATGTCCCTGTACCCTTCCAGTACAGAGAATGTGTACGAGACGTCGGCCCGGCTTCTCTTTATGTCTGTTAAATGGGCCAAGAACCTGCCAGTGTTCTCCAATCTCCCCTTCAGAGACCAGGTAAGACGGGATACTATGATAGGGTTTACTTACATTATAAACTGCTTATTTTAAACATATCACTACATTGTTTGGTAACTAATAGTTAGTCAATATAAACGCTTTCATATAGATCAAACAGGTAAACAAGGAGTTTTTTTTTTACGGTGCAAAGAATAGTTTGATACAACTTTAATCTGTTTAAAGACCCTTGAACTGCTTCTAAAACATGTTTCTGCATAGTTTGTGATGTCATGTTTATGACCGGTCACCCTTGACCTCTAACCTTGTGTGACCCCCACTGATCTGACTTCCTTGTTACCCTCCAGGTAATCCTGCTGGAGGAGGCATGGTCTGAACTCTTCCTGCTGTGTGCCATCCAGTGGTCTCTCCCCCTGGACAGCTGTCCTCTGCTGTCCCTCCCCGACCTGTCCCCCCCCACCATGCAGAGTAAGACATCCTACACCAGCGTGGACCTGCGTCTGCTCCAGGAGGTCTTCAGTAGGTTCAAAGCCCTGGCCGTAGACCCCACTGAGTTTGCCTGCCTCAAGGCCATCGTCCTCTTCAAACCAGGTGGGTGTCTGGTGGTCAGGGGGATGTTGGTTTGGGATTTTTGTTGCTATGGTGTAATTTCTAAGCCAGATATAATCTGTGGGGATGTTTTTGTGACCAGAGCTGAATGTAATGCGACACATCTTTCTGTTTTGATGTGGATTAGGGCTTTCTGTTTCTGGGGGTGTAAATTCTACTTCCCCAGATTCTGTCTGGCCATGTGGATAAGACATGAAACTAGCCTGTTTGACTGATCGTTCATTCTTCTCTTTGTTGTCATAGAGACCCGAGGTCTGAAGGACCCAGAGCAGGTAGAGAACCTACAGGATCAGTCCCAGGTGATGTTGGGACAACACATCAGATCACATTACTCCAGTCAGCCTGCCAGGTAGGACTACTACGACCTCCCTGCACAACCTCCCTGACCTCCCTACACAACCTCACTGACCTCCCTACATAGCCTCCCTGACCTCCCTACACAGCCTCCCTGACCTCCCTGCGCAACCTCCCTACACAACCTCCCTGACCTCCCTGCACAACCTCACTGACCTCCCTACATAGCCTCCCTGACCTCCCTGCACAACCTCCCTACACAACCTCCCTGACCTCCCTACACAACCTCACTGACCTCCCTACATAGCCTCCCTGACCTCCCTACACAGCCTCCCTGACCTCCCTACACAGCCTCCCTGACCTCCCTGCACAACCTCCCTACACAACCTCCCTGACCTCCCTGCACAACCTCACTGACCTCCCTACACAGCCTCCCTGACCTCCCTGCACAACCTCCCTACACAACCTCCCTGACCTCCCTGCACAACCTCACTGATCTCCCTACACAGCCTCCCTGACCCCCCTGCACAACCTCCCTACACAACCTCCCTGACCTCCCTGCACAACCTCACTGACCTCCCTACACAGCCTCCCTGACCTCCCTACACAACCTCACTGACCTCCCTACACAGCCTCCCTGACCTCCCTACACAACCTCCCTGACCTCCCTGCACAACTCCCTGACCTCCCTACACAACCTCCCTGACCTCCCTGCACAGCCTCCCTGACCTCCCTGCACAGCCTCCCTGACCTCCCTGTTCTCCCCGCACAACTCCCTGACCTCCCTACACAACCTCCCTGACCTCCCTGCACAACCTCCCTGACCTCCCTACACAACCTCCCTGACCTCCCTACACAACCTCCCTGATCTCCCTACACAGCCTCCCTGACCTCCCTACACAACCTCCCTGACCTCCCTACACAACCTCCCTACACAGCCTCCCTGACCTCCCTACACAGCCTCCCTGACCTCCCTACACAACCTCCCTGACCTCCCTACACAACCTCCCTGATCTCCCTACCCAACCTCCCTGGCCTCCCTACACAACCTCCCTGACCTCCCTGCACAACCTCCCTGACCTCCCTACACAACCTCCCTGACCTCCCTACACAACCTCCCTGACCTCCCTACACAACCTCCCTGACCTCCCTACACAGCCTCCCTGCTCTCAAACTCTTCCTTTATGGCCTTTAATCCACATGGATCTGGATTCCACTGTATGTATAGCTAGCTACTAACCTGAAGAATGAGAGGATGTTAAAATGGATCCACTGTATGTATAGCTAGTTACTAACCTGAAGAATGAGAGGATGTTAAAATGGATCCACTGTATGTATAGCTAGTTACTAACCTGAAGAATGAGAGGATGTTAAAATGGATCCACTGTATGTATAGCTAGCTACTAACCTGAAGAATGAGAGGATGTTAAAATGGATCCACTGTATGTATAGCTAGTTACTAACCTGAAGAATGAGAGGATGTTAAAATGGATCCACTGTATGTATAGCTAGTTACTAACCTGAAGAATGAGAGGATGTTAAAATGGATCCACTGTATGTATAGCTAGCTACTAACCTGAAGAATGAGAGGATGTTCAAATGGATCCACTGTATGTATAGCTAGTTACTAACCTGAAGAATGAGAGGATGTTAAAATGGATCCACTGTATGTATAGCTAGCTACTAACCTGAAGAATGAGAGGATGTTCAAATGGATCCACTGTATGTATAGCTAGTTACTTACCTGAAGAATGAGAGGATGTTAAAATGGATCCACTGTATGTATAGCTAGTTACTAACCTGAAGAATGAGAGGATGTTAAAATGGCCGGTGAAATCAAATTTCACTCTTATGGACCTGTAAATGACTTGATCTTGATATTATTTTGATAGCTGCTAACAGAATTGGAATCAGTTTCATTTTCTGTTTTTAGACACTTCAGGACTTTGATGGAATCTCGTTGCTGTAAATTCAAAGTGTATAACTCCCCACCCTCTCTGTCTCTCTGTGTAGATTTGGGAAGCTCCTCCTGCTGTTGCCCTCTCTGCGTTTCGTCAGCTCTGAGCGGATCGAGCTCCTCTTCTTCCACAGGACCATCGGCAACACCCCCATGGAGAAACTTCTGTGTGACATGTTCAAGAACTAATACACACAAAAACAAAATGGACGCTCAGTAATACTGCACCAAGACACATTGCAAGTGAACATGCTGAAAGCTAACAAACTGATGTGTGTAACAGGACGTTGTAAATATCTTATTGCTGTGTGTAAGAAAACCATGTCAATTTGTCATTGCTGTAAGAGAGTGTTGAAAACAGGCCTGCTTTTGAGCTTGATAATGTGTTATAGTGGATTTTGCTGTGTGTTGGACACCAGACTCAAAATGTCCTTTACTGTGGACAGAATGTTTGTGTCTCATATCTTCAGTTATACTTCTGTCTAGCCATCCATGGTCTATATTTTTCACGATGTAATGTAATATATTTATATAAAATCTGTTTCGTGTTAGATACTGTACATTTCTGCTATCATAAACATGTGTGCTGTATTTATGATTTCATGCCTTGGTAAATCTAAACTTGTATTTTTTCTTCTATCTGTTAACTGAAGGGGATGAGTAGAAACCAGGTTTACACCAAGCTATCTATTAACAAGGGGATGAGTAGAAACCAGGTTTACACCAAGCTGTCTATTAACAAGGGGATGAGTAGAAACCAGGTTTACACCAAGCTGTCTATTAACAAGGGGATGAGTAGAAACCAGGTTTACACCAAGCTGTCTATTAACAAGGGGATGAGTAGAAACCAGGTTAACACCAAGCTATCTATTAACAAGGGGATGAGTAGAAACCAGGTTAACACCAAGCTATCTATTAACAAGGGGATGAGTAGAAACCAGGTTAACACCAAGCTGTCTATTAACAAGGGGATGAGTAGAAACCAGGTTTACACCAAGCTGTCTATTAACAAGGGGATGAGTAGAAACCAGGTTAACACCAAGCTATCTATTAACAAGGGGATGAGTAGAAACCAGGTTTACACCAAGCTATCTATTAACAAGGGGATGAGTAGAAACCAGGTTTACACCAAGCTGTCTATTAACAAGGGGATGAGTAGAAACCAGGTTAACACCAAGCTATCTATTAACAAGGGATGAGTAGAAACCAGGTTAACACCAAGCTGTCTATTAACAAGGGGATGAGTAGAAACCAGGTTAACACCAAGCTGTCTATTAACAAGGGGATGAGTAGAAACCAGGTTAACACCAAGCTGTCTATTAACAAGGGGATGAGTAGAAACCAGGTTAACACCAAGCTGTCTATTAACAAGGGGATGAGTAGAAACCAGGTTAACACCAAGCTATCTATTAACAAGGGGATGAGTAGAAACCAGGTTTACACCAAGCTGTCTATTAACAAGGGGATGAGTAGAAACCAGGTTAACACCAAGCTGTCTATTAACAAGGGGATGAGTAGAAACCAGGTTAACACCAAGCTGTCTATTAACAAGGGGATGAGTAGAAACCAGGTTAACACCAAGCTGTCTATTAACAAGGGGATGAGTAGAAACCAGGTTTACACCAAGCTGTCTATTAACAAGGGGATGAGTAGAAACCAGGTTTACACCAAGCTGTCTATTAACAAGGGGATGAGTAGAAACCAGGTTTACACCAAGCTGTCTATTAACAAGGGGATGAGTAGAAACCAGGTTAACACCAAGCTGTCTATTAACAAGGGGATGAGTAGAAACCAGGTTTACACCAAGCTATCATACACCAGCTCAGAGGAAGAGAAAACAAGCTTCCCATCAGAGTATAGATGCAGTGGCAACTTCAACAGTGAGCAAAGACAAAGTATAAATCAAAGGAACAGCGCCACCTTCTGTCCACTACTAACAACAACACCAGTTACTCTTTCCTACCACTAGAGGTCCTCCCAGTCTGGCTGTCAACACTACTTGGACAATAGACTGGACTTCATCAGTATCCACGTCATGGCAACCACTGTATGACAGCAGGGTGTATATGTCCCAGCCATTTCTCAGACTACAGTTCACCACTGTATGACAGCAGGGTGTATATGTCCCAGCCATTTCTCAGACTACAGTTCACCACTGTATGACAGCAGGGTGTATATGTCCCAGCCATTTCTCAGACTACAGTTCACCACTGTATGACAGCAGGGTGTATATGTCCCAGCCATTTCTCAGACAACAGTTCACCACTGTATGACAGCAGGGTGTATATGTCCCAGCCATTTCTCAGACTACAGTTCACCACTGTATGACAGCAGGGTGTATATGTCCCAGCCATTTCTCAGACAACAGTTCACCACTGTATGACAGCAGGGTGTATATGTCCCAGTGTAACGATTGTCGTCGGGAGACGAGGAAGCGGACCAAAACGCAGCTGGGAGCGAATACATGTTTATTTAACACACTAGAATTAAACATGTACACAAAATCAAGGAAAAACTGCCAATACGTTACGTGCTCAAATAACGAGACAACAACCCACAAACATCGTGGGGGAAAAGGAACTTAAATGTGATTCCCAATCAGACTTCACAAGCGACAGCTGTCTGATTGGGAAATCACCCCGAGCCCAACATAGAAATAAAACACAAAGAAAGGCTATAACCAAAACATAGAAAATAAAGCATAGAAATGCCACACCCTGACCAAAATAGCAGAGTTCACCTGGTCAGGGCGTGACACCCAGCCATTTCTCAGACTACAGTTCACCACTGTATGACAGCAGGGTGTATATGTCCCAGCCATTTCTCAGACTACAGTTCACCACTGTATATTCAGTCTCTTCCGGAGGACTTGTAGGTCTTAGAATAAATGGGTTCCAACAGGTAAAGTACGTTATCTTGTCTTAGTTCTCTAATCACAACAACACAGTCAGTAGGAATCCCATCAACACCCTTCTCTTTCCCTCTGGACACACACACAGGTGCCTTCTGGGAATAATGAAGTGCTTCACAATAAAAGTCTTAAAAATTGTACTGTCAGTAATATTGACATAGTTTCAGAAGAAACGTATAATACTAACCTAGGCTACAACAGTATGGGTTTATACAGCACAGGAGGTTGGTGGCACCTTAATCAGGGAGGACAGGCTCGTGGTAATGACTGGAGAGTAATCAGTGGAATGGTATCAAATACATCAAACACATGGTTTCCATGGTTTCTATGTGTTCCGATCCATTCGCTCCGTTCCAGCCATTATTATGGGCCGTCCTCCCCTCAGCAGCCTCCACTGATGTACTGTATGCCCCAGCCATTTCTCAGAGGATTACAGGCCTTGGTTATACCATAGATTCATTCATGATCATGTCCCAAATGGAACCTATTGCCTTTATAGTGGACTACTTTTTGACCAGTGCCCTTTGGGAATGGGGTGCCATTTTGGGACACAGATATAGCTCTTATCAGATGTGGGCTATGGAGAAAGGGACATGGTACAGAAAATAAATAACAGAATAAATAACAGGATATAACAAGGCTCCATTTTGGAAACAATTTAAACCTCAGAATGACAAGAACGTTTCATACTCTGTCTGCTTTATTCCTCTAATGACTGAAGGGACATTGGGAGGCCAGTTAGACAGCTGCAGGGAACATACAGTAATAATTATAATTAGTGAGTTGGGAGAGAGAGAGAGAGAGAGAGAGAGAGAGAGAGAGAGAGAGAGAGAGAAAGAGAGAGAGAGAAATACGTGAGTTGGGAGAGAGAGAGAGAGAGAGAGAAATACGTGAGTTGAGAGAGAGAGAGAAATACGTGAGTTGGGAGAGAGAGAGAGAGAGAGAGAGAGAGAGAGAGAGAGAGAGAGAGAGAGAGAGAGAGAGAGAGAGAGAGACATAAAAATGTTAAACGGGGCCGAGACTCAGGTGGAATCATCATTTGGCATAAGCAGGACTTAGCACTGAATGAAATGAAAAAAGGTACCAGTCACATTTGGCTAAAACTTAACAAAGGTACAATCTACTGTGACAATGATGTATACATATGTGCAGCTTATGTTCCTCCTTCAGATTCATCATATTATGATGATCAGTTTTTTGACAATCTCCACACAGAAATCATTACATTTCAGGCAGAGGGTAAAGTGCTTCTTTGTGGAGATTTCAATGCAAGAACAGGTTCTGAGCCTGACTACACTGATGAGGGAGGTAACCACCACATATGTGGACACCCCTCCTTGTACAGTAGCCCTATTATAAAAAATAGAAACAGTCCTGACCAAATACTGAACAAAAATGGGAAGGAGTTAGTGCATCTCTGTCGAGCCTTAGGCCTGTACATGCTTAATGGTAGAATCAGAGGGGACTCTTTAGGTCGGTTTACTTAATGCTCAGCTCTTGGGACAAGTGTAGTCGATTATGCCATCACTGACATCGACCCCTCCTCCATTAGTGCATTCACTGTCAGACCACAGACACCATTGTCAGATCACAGTCAGATCAACGTGTTTCTGAAGAAATTAACCGGCAATACTCAAAAAAACAGCCCAATAAACTCTACAACATAAACCCATCGTACAGATGGGCTCCAAACTGTGCAGAGAGATTCATTGAAACGTTGAACTCAAATGAAATGATGAACTCTATACAGTTTTTCAATAACTCACAATACCAAAACAATAAAGATGGTGTCAATTCGGCTACTCAAAACATCAACTGCATATTCCAAAAAGCAGCATCGAAAGCAAATTTGAGAAAACCAAAGAAATGCAACATCAGAAACAAAAAACAAAATGTTTCTGATAAATGGATTTATAATGAATGTAAAACAATTAGAAAACACCTAAGACAAATGTCAAATGAAAAACATAAGCAGCAAAACAACCCAGAGCTACGATATGAATACTTTGAAACTCTGAAACAGTATAAACAAACACTGAAACGCAAGAAATTGAATTATGCCAACAAGACACTTGATGAAATTGAAAACGCAATTGACCAAAATCAGTTCTGGGACATGTGGAACAATTTAAGCACAGCAAAGCCACAAGAATTAGCCATACAAGATGTAGGAATTTGGAAAACGTATTTTGATAATCTATACAAAAACATCCCACAAAAAGACTTACAACAGAACCAATTAGAAATTAAAGAAAAATTGAACATCCTTGAATCAGTCATTAAAAACAACCAAAATCCATTAGATTACCCAATAACCCAACAAGAACTAAATGAAAAGCTCAAATCTATTAAATCAAAGAAGGCTTCGGGTCTAGACAACATCAGAAATGAAATGCTGGAAAACAGCACACCTGAATTGCAAAATGCTGTGCTTAAATTGTTCAACATGGTTTTAACTTCTGGCTGCTTCCCTGATGTCTGGAACCAGGGGCTCATCTCCCCTATCCAAAAAAGTGGAGACAAATCAGACCCCAATAATTACAGGGGAATTTGCGTAAACAGTAACTTGGGAAAGGTTTTCTGTAGCATTTTGAATTCAAGAATTCAAACCTTTCTTCAAGAAAAGAATGTAATAAGTAAATGTCAAATTGTCTTTCTCCCTAACCATCGCACTACTGACCATATATACACCTACACACACTAATTAATAAACACGTCCACCAAAAAAAGAGGGCAAAATCTTTGCTTGCTTTATTGACTTTAAAAAAGCATTTGATTCTATTTGGCATGAAGGGCTATTCTACAAAATTCTCCAAAGTGGGCTTGGTGGTAAGGTGTATGACTTAATAAAATGTATGTACACAGAAAATAAATGTGCAATAAAAATCAAAAATCAAAAACCAAAGAACAGAATTATTTTCACAATGCCGGGGTGTGAGACAAGGCTGCAGTTTGAGTCCAAACCTTTTCAACATTTATATCAATGAATTAGCAGACATGTTGGACCATTCTCCAGCCCCAGGACTCACACTATTTGACACAGAGGTGAAATACCTGCTATATGCTGATTACTTGGTACTTCTATCACCAACCAAAGAAGGTCTTCAACAGAACATTAATATTCTAGAGCAATATTGCCATAATTGGGCCCTGGCAGTAAATTTCCAAAAAACGAAAATCATCATTTTCCAAAAGAAAACCAGATGTCAGAAACACAAATATAAATTCACCCTGAACAACACCATCATTGAACACACTAAAAATTACACCTACCTTGGTCTGACCATATCTGCATCGGGAAACTTTAATATGGCAGTGAATGCCCTCAAAGAAAAAGCCCGCAGAGCATTGTATGCAATAAAAATGAAATTATTCAAAATCAACATCCCAATTAGAATTTGGACCAAAATATTTGACAGTGTAATCCTACCAATAGCTCTTTACGGAAGTGAGGTTTGGGGGCCACTCAATAAACTGGACTTTAAAATGCGGGACAAACATCCAATTGAAGCCCTACATGCAGAATTCTGTCGGAAAATCCTACAAGTCCAGAGAAATACACCAACTAATGCATGTAGGGCAGAATTGGGCCGCTTTCCAGTAATAATGAAAATACAGTAAAGATCATTATAATTTTGGCTACATCTAAATTCAAGTCCAAATTCAAGTCTGCAATTTAAAGCACTCCAAACCCAAGAGCTGAGCCCAGAAACGAGCCCTCTCAGTCAGCTGGTGTTGGACCTCACCAACCAAGCTGACACCAGCACTGCTTCAAAAGAAAGAATTCAAATAAACAAAATCATGAACCAATCAAAGGACTCATATTTACAACATTGGAAAAACAAAACAAAATCCCAAAGCGGACTAAATTGCTATCTGACCCTAAACAGAGAATATGAATTGGCTGATTATCTCTACTCTGTCAGAGATACGAAGCAGAGACAGATCCTTACCAAGTACAGGCTGAGTGACCACCTGGCAGAGACAGATCCTTACCAAGTACAGGCTGAGTGACCACCTGGCAGAGACAGATCCTTACCAAGTACAGGCTGAGTGACCACCTGGCAGAGACAGATCCTTACCAAGTACAGGCTGAGTGACCACCGATTGGCAATAGAAACCGGCAGACATAAAAAGACATGGCGACCCAAAGAGGAGCGTGTATGTGGTCACTGCACGACAGGGGAGGTAGAGACAGAGATGCACTTTCTCCTTTACTGTGACAAATATTCCTCACAAAGAGATTCCTTATTCACAGAAATGACTACATTTATTCCAAATTTGAACTTATTAAACCCAGAGGAAAAAGTAAAAACACACATGGGCGAAGGAGCAATGGCTCCTCTTGCAGCCAAATATGTATTTGCCTGCCATAGCCTGAGAGACACTGAATAATAACATCTGCATAGTAAGCAGTAACTTACTTATTATTACTATTATTGTTATTACTGTTATTTCTATTATTATTGTTGTTTATCATTCCAAATAGTAGTGGTATGGGTAGTAATGGTAATGATAGCAGTTTAGTGATGGTGGTGGTGGTAGTAGTAGTGGTAATGATGATAGTAGTTGTAGTACTGATGTAATGGTGAAGATGACCGTTATTTAGTTATAAGTTAGTTAAAGATTCATTTTCCATATTTAGATTTTTATATTTATTACATTCTACTATTTTACTATTATTTTACTACTATTTTATTGTTATTATTTTTATATTTAATTTTGTATTATTATTTACTGCCATTTTATATTATTATTTGTTATTGTTTATAATTGTATTACAATGTATATTGTATACATTGTTGCTTTGGCAATATTAACACAATGTTTTTCATGCCACAATAAGCTTGAATTTGAATTTGAATTTGAGAGAGAGAGAGCGAGAGAGAGAGAGAGAGAGCGAGAGAGAGAGAGAGAGAGAGAGAGAGAGAGAGAGAGAGAGAGAGAGCGAGAGAGAGAGAGAGAGAGAGAGAGACATACGTGAGTTGGGAGAGAGAGAGAGAGAGAGAGAGAGAATTGTAATATTATATTCTACACATTGTCACTGTGTGTAATGTTCGTCTGAAAAGGAGTTACAGTTCTCAGCAGTATTGATATTGATATTGACTTTGACTTTATTGATTCTTGGTCACAGTTTACAAAAAACTGAAGAAATGCTAAATGAATATCATAAACAGTTGCATAGAAAATAGCATTGGACACACGTGTATGTAATGAAATCAATAGTATTTATTTTAGTCCTTATCTCATAAAACATATGGTAACCTTTCCCACATTCTGCATAGCTGAAATATAAACACTAAAATATCAGAGAGTCAGAGAGTTCAACCTTCAGCCCTCAGCAAACGGCTGTGAATTCCCATCAGACTTTCTGAGTCTTTTAGTCTCCGTCCCAAATGGAACCCTGTTCCCTATCTAGTGCACTACTATAGACCAGAGTCCTATTCCCTGTATAGTGCACTACTATAGACCAGGGCTTTTATTGTCCACAAACTGGCCTAGTTTCTTACCTTTACAAAATGAAACACCTAAACATTGAGAAGTAGTTTGAGCCAGTTGTGGCCGTCTGGCCGAGCTCCCAGAATGCCAGCTAGATAAGGAATGCCACTCAGTATTAGTGGTCTAACACCAGCAGAAGGGCCTTTTGAAATAGTTCAGAAACAGGACGACACAGCAGGGGGCTATCCTGGACACCTGTGAGGAGACATCAAACAAGTGTTTTAGAAGCAGCTTAGCTGAGGCAGCTGCCAATGGTTAAGTCCCAAAATGGCACCCTATTCCCTGCATAGTGCACTACTTTTGACAAGACCCCTATGGGTCCTGGCCACAAGTAGTGCACTACATAGGGAAAAGGGTGCCATTTGGGACAAAAACCAATTGGAATACAGCACTGTCTCTGATACACACACACACACACACACACACACACACACACACACACACACACACACACACACACACACACACACACACACACACACACAGGGAGAATATTGTAGCAATGCTTAACTATTTTGAGTTCCACCTTCATGCTCTGGTCAAAGACACTATAAGCAGTACATTAGCTTGATGTGGGAACAGTATCAAGTGTTACATTAAATACATTGAGACAACCATTACAATGCCACATGAAAACAAGCAGTGTTGAAATCTACCACAATTTGAAAGCTTGGACAAACACATGGATCAGATTGAGAGTCATTTGGCTCTCAAATGAACCAATGAACCCCATTCGCCCCTCAGGCCCTATCAGACCTTGTTTAACAAGCGGTTTCTCCTCCTCCAGAGGCCTAAGCCTTCTTAGCAGTGTCTGATGGAACAGACATAGCACCCTTCTCAGCCTTCAGCCAGAACCCTTAGCCATTAGCCTGCTGCGTGCCAAGGCCTTGTGAGACCTTCATCATCTAATCCACAAAGCAGAAAAGCTTAGGCTCTCCATCCTACCCTCCCCCTGCCCCTATCCTGCCTCTCTCCTCCCTCCCCCTCTCCTTCCTCCCCTCTCCCTCCCTCCCTCTCCTCCCTCTCCTCCTTCCCCCTCTCCTTCGTCCCCTCTCCCTCCCTCTCCTCCCTCCCACTCCTCCCTCCCTCTCCTCCCTCCCATTCCTCCCTCCCCTCCTCCCTCCCTTCCTTCTCCTCCCTCGCTCCCTCTCCTTCCTCTCCTCCTTCCCCCTCTCCTCCCTCCCCCTCTCCCACTCCTCCCTCCCTTTCCCTCTCCGCCCTTCCTCCCCCTCTCCGCCCTTCCTCCCCCTCTCCTTCCTCTCCCCCCTCTCCCTCTCCTCCCTCCCCCTCCCTCTCCTCCCTCCCCCTCTCCTTCCTCTCTCCCCCTCTCCTTCCTCTCCTCCCTCTCCCTCTCCTTCTTCTCTTATTGTATGAGCTGGCTCACAGTTTGAGATTATGGAACTCTGAACCCCTCTAACCAAACAACCCTCCTTTTGTCCTGAGTTGGAGAGAGTACACTGCTTTCTTCTTCAATGAGGAGAGAAAATGATGCTGCAGGAAAATCAACTAATTGATGTGTTTGATGTTTTATGGGAACCCAAAACGTAGATGTCTGACCCGGTTCCATTCACTAAAACAGCAGAGACAGCGGTAGATGTTCTGACCCGGTTCCATTCATTAAAACAGCAGAGACAGCGGTAGATGTTCTGACCCGGTTCCATTCATTAAAACAGCAGAGACAGCGGTAGATGTTCTAGCTGCTTCTTTCCGTTGTCTGCTAGTAGTAGCCCATTAAATACCCAACTAGTAAACCGTGGACTAAGGAGGGCTCAGGGAGGCTCTTTACAGCCGCTATATTCTGGATGTAATAAATAATGACAGTTAATATTGCAGAAACCTCAGAAACAACGCTAACAGGATGCCATCATTTTCAGTGCAAAAATAAGTGAGTGTTTCAGAACCTTTCTCTCACGTATAAACTGTTAAACATTCTCTCTCTCCCCTTGCTCTGAGACCAATCCCCACAGCACAAAGCTAGCCCCTGTTAGAATAAGAGACTTTCAACCAGTGATTTTTCATCATATTAAAAGCTAAGCTCTTTGAGTAACAGGCAGTGTGAAGCGAGCAGGTTAAACCATGTTGCAGCACAGTCGTGACGTATTTCTCAATGTCACTGAGAGATCTGGTCAGCTGGAACATGTTGACTTCAGAACTGTTTTTCTGAGCTGTTGTTCAATGTTGCCCGTCAGATAGAGCAACATAGGTACAGCCTTAGGTTGCCCGTCAGATAGAGCAACACAGGTACAGCCTTAGGTTGCCCGTCAGATAGAGCAACACAGGTACAGCCTTAGGTTGCCCGTCAGATAGAGCAACACAGGTACAGCCTTAGGTTGCCCGTCAGATAGAGCAACACAGGTACAGCCTTAGGTTGCCCGTCAGATAGAGCAACATAGGTACAGCCTTAGGTTGCCCGTCAGATAGAGCAACACAGGTACAGCCTTAGGTTGCCCGTCAGATAGAGCAACACAGGTACAGCCTTAGGTTGCCCGATGAATTTATATCAACTTTATATTTATATCAACTTTATATTAACTTTATAATTATATTAACTTTATATTAACTTTATATTTATATAAACTTTCTATTTATATAAACTTTCTATTTATATGAACTTTCTATTTATATAACCTTTATATTTATATTAACTTTATATTTATATTAACTTTATATTTATATCAACTTGTCACGTCCTGACCAGTAAAGGGGTTATTTGTTATTGTAGTTTGGCCAGAACGTGGCAGGGGGGTGTTTGTTTAGAGTGTCTCGGGGTTTGTTGGTCTATGTGCTTATATAAGAGGGGTGTTTGTTTAGAGTATTCCGGGGTTTTTGGTTAATGTTCTATGTTAGTATATTTCTATGTTCTAGTCTAGTCTTTCAATTTCTATGTTTAGGGTTTTGATTGACCTTCAATTGGAGGCAGCTGTTCGTCGTTGCCTCTGATTGAAGGTCCTATGTATAGGGATGTTTTGCTATGGGATTTGTGGGTAGTTGTCTCCTGTTTTGTGTCTGTGCACCTGACAGGACTGTTTAGTGTTGTTTTGTATACGTGATTCTTTTGGTTTTCCTTCTTTTCAATAAATAAAGAAGATGAGTTTACACGTTCCCGCTGCACCTTGGTCCAATCCTTACGATACCGTGACATACACTATATAGGGAATAGGGCTCTGGTCTATAGTAGTACTACTATATAGGGAATAGGGCTCTGGTCTATAGTAGTTCCACTACACCTTGATCCAATCCTTACGACAACCGTTACACAACTTTATATTAACTTTATAATTACATCAACTTTATATTAACTTTATCTTTATATTAACTTTATATTTATATAAACTTTATATTTATATAAACTTTATATTTATATCAACTTTATATTTATGTAAACTTTATATTTATGTAGACTTTATATTTATGTTGACTTTATATAAAGTGAACTATCATTCATCATTATGACAGGAAGTACAGGACATAAGCAGGCTCTTCTAGCACCACATATGCCTGTCTTCCTGCTGCAGGAGGACCAACCTCCACTAAAACAACCCCAACGGAAACATTATTATTGGCTCCCTACTTCAATCATGAAACTGAGGTCACTAGAGGTCAAAAGGGTTTTCACCTTCATCCCTCTCGCCATCCTTCTCACACCCCTTGGCCCTGGTCTCCCTCCCTCCTGTCTTTGTGTGCTGTAGTAATCTGGGGTGTTATGTGGTTAGTGTGTGTGTGTGGAATGTATTAGGGTAAGGGTGCATGTTAGACTCTGTTAGGCTGTGTACTAAACTCCCACAGCAGGGACAACACAATTGGACACCTGACCAGAGGTCTCTCTCTGTACCTTAGACGCTGCACAACCTGAACTCTAAGCTACCCAACACACAGTGGAGAAAGCTACAACTCTCAATACAATTACAAATGGTCAATATTTATTGATCGGGAAGTGGTGCGCTGCGTTGGGACATAGCTGCGTTGGGACATAGCTGCGTTGGGACATAGCTGCGTTGGGACATAGCTACGTTGGGACATAGCTGCGTTGGGACATAGCGGCGTTGGGACATAGCTGCGTTGGGACATAGCTGCGTTGGGACATAGCTGCGTTGGGACATAGCTACGTTGGGACATAGCTGCGTTGGGACATAGCTGCGTTGGGACATAGCGGCGTTGGGACATAGCGGCGTTGGGACATAGCGGCGTTTGGACATAGCGGCGTTGGGACATAGCTGCGTTGGGACATAGCTGCGTTGGGACATAGCTGCGTTGGGACATAGCTGCGTTGGAGAGACAGTTGATGATCGATAGGGGCTAGGTGGATTTCCTCTGGTTTTCACCCGTCAACGTGGACTATAGCAACTGAGACGAGGTCAAGATGAACCAGACCAAGGTGGTAGAAGAGGAACCTTATAACTACTATGACTACTCAGACTGGTACTCAAACAATATGGAACCCACCAGACCTCCAAAAGAGTAAGTATGGGGGTCAGTAAATAGTATACTTGCTAACCAAACGCTTTTTTTTATCCAAAGTGACTTACAGTAATACATACATTTTGTATAGGTGGTCACAGCACAGCGGGAATCACATCTTTCAATCCTGATGTTGCATTATCTTTCTCTACCAACTGAGCCACACAGGATCAGTGCAATGAATTATGGGGGACTGTGTCATAATGTTATTTTGATTTAATTTAGTCTAAGCTCCGGGTTTCTCAATCACTGACCTGCATGGGCCAAAGTATAGCTGGTTTTCAATTCTTCCAGTTTTTCCCATCTATGATTGAATTATCTATTACAAATGGCATATATTCAGTTCTTAGGTGAAACTCTTGTCAGATTCGCTACTGAGAGCACAGTCAAGATGAACAGGATTTCTAGGGAGTTTGTTTTTGCTCTGTGCAAATGGTTTCTGACGCTCATTGCTCAGCTTGTGTTACATGACTGTTTCAGAGTTATTCTCCCATGTGACCCCACAGCGGATGACCAGCTGTTTCACATATGTATCGCTTCAGTATCTGTAAGTATTGGGCCTACTGACTATTTTCAATATTTACACCGGGTGAAAACATTTTATTGAACCTTGAACAGGAAGTCATGTTGAGACCAAGGTCTCTTTTACTAAGGAGCCATGTAATTACAGAGGTACACATCCAGTACACATTTACCAACAACAATAGGGGTCACAGGTCAAATTAATATCAAATATGAATGTTTGGAATTAATGAAGACAGTGAATGTTTATATAGGCCATGTTCTAAAGGGGATGTTCAGTCAGTACAGATGACTGTAGGCCATGTCCTAAAGGGGATGTTCAGTCAGTACAGATGACTGTAGGCCATGTCCTAAAGGGGATGTTCAGTCAGTACAGATGACTGTAGGCCATGTCCTAAAGGGGATGTTCAGTCAGTACAGATGACTGTAGGCCATGTTCTAAAGGGGATGTTCAGTCAGTACAGATGACTGTAGGCCATGTCCTAAAGGGGATGTTCAGTCAGTACATTGGTGCTACTCTCTATGACCTCAGAAAGCCATCTCCCTCAACATCATCAGTGATACATGCCATCGTTAGGCCTTGTCCAATTTGTGGTAGAGTGCTTGCTCCACTTTTCTGAGGAGACCAATGGCATGAATTATAATTGGACTGACATACTGTAGGACTATTCACTTTGGGATTCTGTCAAAATAGAGGAGACTCAGAGCACTATGAGGGTCAACCTGGACTCAGGGGTACACGTAACATAGTAAATGTAAATCCGTGACACTCAAATTGGTATGAAATGTTAAGTTTGGTATGGTATCTATTCATTTGTGGCTGTCCATCATCCATTTTGTATGATATGTTCCGAATTACAATTCGTACGATATCTTACAAATTCCAATTTGTTTTGGCTAACGCTAGCTAGGTGGCTAATTGGGGGAAGGGAAGGGTTAGCTAACATGCTATATAGTTGCAAAGTAGCTAAAAAGTAGTAAGTAGTTCCAATGTTGCTAATTAGATAAAATGCTAAAGTTGTCTGTGATGAAATTCAAACACGCAATATTTTGGATGCTAGACATTTGTGTTCAAATCAAATTAAAATCAAATCAAATCAAATCAAATGTTAACCATACACATGGTTAGCAGATGTTATTGGTCACATACACATGGTTAACAGATGTTAATGTGAGTGTAGCGAAATGCTTGTGCTTCTAGTTCCAACAGTGCAGTAATGTCTAACAAGTAATCTAACAATTCTCCAACAACTACCTAATACACACAATCTAAAGGGGTGAATGAGAATATGTACATATAAGTATATGGATGAGCGATGGCCGTGCGGCATAGGCAAGGTGCAATAGCTGGTATTAAATACATTATATACTGTACATGTGATGTGAGTAATGTAAGATATGTAAGCATTATTTAAAGTGGCTAGTGATCCATTTATTAAAGTGTCCAGTGATTGGGTCTCAATGTAGGCAGCAGCCTCTCTGAGTTAGTGATGGCTATTTAACAGTCTGATGGCCTTGAGATAGAAGCTGTTTTTCAATCTCTTGGTCCCAGCCTTGATGCACCTGTACTGACCTCGCCTTCTGGATGATAGCGGGGTGAACAGGCCGTGGCTCGGGTGGTTGTTGTCCTTGTTGATCTTTTTGGCCTTCCTGTAACATCGGTGTGCCGTAGATGTCATGAAGTGCAGGTAGTTTGTCCCCGGTGATGCGTTGTGCAGACCGCACCACCCTCTGGAGAGCCTTGCGGTTGAGGGCGGTGCAGTTGCCGTACCAGGCTGTGATACAGCCCAACAGGATGCTCTCGATTGTGCATCTGTAAAAGTTTGTCAGGGTTTTAGGTGACAGGCCAAATTTCTTCAGCCTCCTGAGGTTGAAGAGGCGCTGTTGCGCCTTCTTCACCACACTGTCTGTATTGGTGGACCATTTCAGTTTGTCTGTGATGTGTACGCCCACGTTATATGCCCATGTTATACATCCAAACACCCTCCTTTTCTTCTTGCTGTAAGCAACCTTCTGTCCTACGTAACCATACCAAACGTAACATATCATACTCATTTGAGTGTGCCAGGTTTTTTAACGTTTCCTATCTTACGTCTAGTCTATGAGACCAGGCTGGAAGGGTGGGTCAGCGTCTCCACTTACCAGGGCTCATCAAAAATAATGAGACAATGTTGAGGTAGCATTCAGAAGGTCCTTTCCTAGGAGTATCCCTGCCATATTATTTCATGCCCTCTGGCTTGACTACAAGGTACATTAGATGATTATTTTAGTTGTACTGTAGTTTAGGAGAGGAATTAGAGTTCCTATTGTATCACTGATGGAATATCTTGTCTCCTAGCTCGTTGTGGTTCTGATTCTAGCAGTCCTGAAGAGGAGAAAGACTCTATGTGAGAGTTTTGCCAGTGGATCAACTGGTATCTCAAGGTAAAGTGCAGGTTCGTTTACCAAACATATCAACATGAAGCAACCAGGAACTCTTGTCAACATGTGACAACCGACTGGGCAAATACTGGTTGAATCAGCGTTGTTTCCATGTAATTTCAACACCAAAATGAAATGTGATGACATTGAATCAACGTGGAAAACTAATTGGATTTGAAAAAAGGGAACGTGGGGGAATTTCCTATTTTTTTCACCCAAACTTTAACCTAAAATCCAATGACATGGTGAAATTCTTTGGTGATTTCATGTTGAATTCATGTTAGTTGACAACTCAACTAAATGTAAATCAGAACTAGACGTTGAACTGACGTCTGTGCCCAGCGGGAAACCTCACAAAACACCACTGTTACAAGAACAACTCAGGCTGCCTCATCGCAATAACATACTATGAGACAATTTATAACAATGAAACATGTTACCATTGATTTGCGGGTGTTTGGTTGGTCTTATCTCTGGTCTCTTCCCGCTGTGTGCCCCCACCAGTCCAGTGAACTTCCTGGACCAGACGCAGCACAAAGCCCTAGCAGTAACTGTGTTTGGGCTGGTCTTCAGCAAGCTGTCTGTATTGGTCCTGGCTCCAGATCCCCTGCCCTTCTCCAAAGACACCCCTCAGGAAATCAAAGGTGAGCAGCTGTGTCCCTGTCCCATTAAAACCTCTTGAATGTAAAGTCCCCATATTTGGTGACCCTTTTTTAAAATGTTTTATTCAATTCAGTCTGGTATGAGAAAGGTAGCCCCTATCTGCAAAGGCAGGGTGTCTGCAGTCAGCTGAGTATCTTGGCTATTGATCGGTGCCTTCAAATCTTCGGTGTGACTTACTACCATATATGGGCATACGAATTTATAAGCGCAGGCCGAGCCGATGACCTCATTTCAAGATGGCTGCTACCTACATGTCGATTAGCGTTGTGAAGCATAAACGACATAATCACGGAATACGTCGATAGACACCGAAAGCCGGGACTCCACAGATCATGAGGATGTCTTATTTGTCTGCCTGTGACCTACCGTTATCGATCCCCAGCCTATTGCCATGTTATCTGATGATGTATGACTTAATGGCAACATCCAATGTCCACCGAGTGACTAGATATATGATGTTGCCTACTTACGCGCTGTAGGGATCCATTACACAGGGGATTGGCTACTATGGCACCTTGATAGTATTGTAGCCAATGAGATAAGCTTTCCAGAGATATGCAGTTGACCTGAGTGGGACAAAGCAATGCCTAGAACCTTTAAACATCCAACGTGCAAAAACTGTGTAATTACCCCATTCTGACACTTTGGAGAGGTTGAAAGGACACTTAAATACACCCTGGATACCCCATAACACCACCACAATGTTGGAGTGAGGTTGATATGGAAGAAACTGTGTTTTCATTCTGAACAAATAGCATTTAGGGATTGTAAATATGTAATAGCACTGGAATGATCTAATTTACAGACATATGTCACTTCGGAGAGGTTTAGGGACACTTGGAAACGTCCTGTGACCACACCTGACACCACTTACTAAAAACATCTGCACATTTCTTGTTGTTAGGTCTATCAATCCCATTTCTAGTTGTTAGGTCTATCAATCCCATTTCTAGTTGTTAGGTCTATCAATCCCATTTCTAGTTGTTAGGCCTATCAATCCCATTTCTAGTTGTTAGGTCTATCAATCCCATTTCTAGTTGTTAGGTCTATCAATCCCATTTCAAGTTGTTAGGTCTATCAATCCCATTTCTAGTTGTTAGGTCTATCAATCCCATTTCTAGTTGTTAGGTCTATCAATCCCATTTCTAGTTGTTAGGTCTATCAATACCATTTCTAGTTGTTAGGTCTATCAATCCCATTTCTTGTTGTTAGATCTATCAATCCCATTTCTTGTTGTTAGATCTATCAATCCCATTTCTAGTTGTTAGGTCTATCAATCCCATTTCTAGTTGTTAGGTCTATCAATCCCATTTCTAGTTGTTAGGTCTATCAATCCCATTTCTAGTTGTTAGATCTATCAATCCCATTTCTAGTTGTTAGATCTATCAATCCCATTTCTTGTTGTTAGATCTATCAATCCCATTTCTTGTTGTTAGATCTATCAATCCCATTTCTTGTTGTTAGATCTATCAATCCCATTTCTTGTTGTTAGATCTATCAATCCCATTTCTAGTTGTTAGATCTATCAATCCCATTTCTTGTTGTTAGATCTATCAATCCCATTTCTTGTTGTTAGATCTATCAATCCCATTTCTTGTTGTTAGATCTATCAATCCCAGTTCTTGTTGTTAGATCTATCAATCCCATTTCTAGTTGTTAGGTCTATCAATCCCATTTCTAGTTGTTTGGTCTATCAATCCCATTTCTAGTTGTTAGGTCTATCAATCCCATTTCTAGTTGTTAGGTCTATCAATCCCATTTCTAGTTGTTAGGTCTATCAATCCCATTTCTAGTTGTTAGGTCTATCAATCCCATTTCTAGTTGTTAGGTCTATCAATCCCATTTCTAGTTGTTAGGTCTATCAATCCCATTTTCCCCCTGATGTTGTTCACATGTTGTGGGAGCCATGTGTTTCCAGGTCATCAATCATTCACTTCTAGCTTGTCAATGAACGATGACTTTCTAAAAAAACTAAAAACAAAAACGGTTATTGTGTGTGTGTTTGATCTTGTGTATTCTGAACTATAACTCCTATCTTCTGATCATTTTTTCAGATGTCTTCTTTCCAAATATACCCAAGTTCTTGCATGTCAGAATCAAGTAATTACAGATGAATAGATGTTACTTTTGGGTATGTCTATTTTGGCGGAAATCTACATTTTGCCATTACATTTCAGAGGTTTAAACAGTGACCCTCTTTATTGGCCTTTTATTTCTCTATGCACACTGTTGCCCTACACACTCTCACACACTTTCACTCCAACACACACACAAACACTCACTCCATCATCTGCTCACTCACACACAACATGCACATACATTGGTACTGACTCTACACACGTGCACACACACTCACATACAAGCTGTTGATACTTAAAAAAATATATTTTATCCTGTTGCCTAGTTACCTTACTCCTATACATGCAGTGACAGTCAAAAGTTTGGACACACCTACTCATTCAAGGTTTTTTCTTTATTTTTTACTATTTTCTACATTGTAGAATAATAGTGAAGACATCAACACTATGAAATAACACATATGGAATCATGTAGTAACCAAAAAAAGTGTTAAATCAAAATATATTTTATATTGATTCTTCAAAGTAGCCACACTTTGCCTTGATGACAGCTTTGCACACTCTTGTCATTCTCTCAACCAGCTTCATGAGGAATGCTTTTTCAACAGTCTTGAAGGAATTCCCATATATGCTGAGCACTTGTTGGCTGCTTTTCCTTCACTCTGCGATTTAACTCATGTAATACAGTGAGGGAAAAAAGTATTTGATCCCCTGCTGATTTTGTACATTTGCTCACTGACAAAGAAATGATCGGTCTATAATTTTAATGGTAGGTTTATTTGAACAGTGAGAGACAGAATAACAACAAAAAAATCCAGAAAAACGCATGTCAAAAATGTTATAAATTGATTTGCATTTTAATGAGGGAAATAAGTATTTGACCCCTCTGCAAAACATGACTTAGTACTTGGTGGCAAAACCCTTGTTGGCAATCACAGAGGTCAGACGTTTCTTGTAGTTGGCCACCAGGTTTGCACACATCTCAGGAGGGATTTTGTCCCACTCCTCATTGCAGATCTTCTCCAAGTCATTAAGGTTTCGAGGCTGACGTTTGGCAACTCGAACCTTCAGCTCCCTCCACAGATTTTCTATGGGATTAAGGTCTGGAGACTGGCTAGGGCACTCCAGGACCTTAACCTTTTAGGGACGGAACGCCTCACCAATATCCAATGGTAGAGCGTGGCTTGAAATTCAAATACCTTAAAAATGCTATAACTTCAATTTCTCAAACATATGACTATTTTACACCATGTTAAAGACAAGACTCTCGTTAATCTAACCACATTGTCCGATTTCAAAAAGGCTTTTACAGCGAAAGCAAAACATTAGATTATGTCAGGAGAGTACCCTGCCAAAAATAATCACACCATTTTCAAAGCAAGCATATATGTCACAAAAACCAAAACCACAGCTAAATGCAGCACTAACCTTTGATGATCTTCATCAGATGACACTCCTAGGACATTATGTTATACAATACATGCATGTTTTGTTCAATCAAGTTCATATTTATATCAAAAAACAGCTTTTTACATTAGCAAGTGATGTTCAGAACTAGCATACCCACCGCAAACTTCCGGTGAATTTACTACATTACTCACGATAAATGTTCACAAAATACATAACAATTATTTTAAGAATTATAGATACAGAACTCCTTTATGCAATCGCGGTGTCAGATTTTAAAATAGCTTTTCGGCGAAAGCACATTTTGCAATATTCTAAGTAGATAGCTCGGCCATCACAGGCTAGCTAATTTGACACCCACCAAGTTTGGGACAACCTAAACTCAGAATTTATATTAGAAAAATTGGATTACCTTTGCTGTTCTTCGTCAGAATGCACTCCCAGGACTTCTACTTCAACAACAAATGCTGTTTTGGTTCCAAATAATCCATAGTTATATTGAAATAGCTCCGTTTTGTTCGTGCGTTCAGGTCACTATCCGAAGGGTGACGCGCGAGCGCATTTCGTGACAAAAAAATTAAACATTTTCCATTACCGTACTTCGAAGCATGTCAAACGCTGTTTAAAATAAATTTTTATGCTATTTTTCTCGTAAAATAGCGATAATATTCCAACCGGGCGACGTTGTATTCATTCAAAGGCTGAAAGAAAAAATTTAGAATTCTCATGAATGCGCATCTCCAGTGTCACTGTTCCCAGACTGACCAGTAACAAAATCTCCTGCTGTTCCTTGCCCAGAGACAGCAGACACCTCATTCCACTTTCTGGCGCCTTATGAGAGCCAATGGAAGCCTTAGAAATTGTCACGTTACAGCACAGATGCTGTATTTTTGATAGAGATGCAACAGAAGGAAAACAAATTGTCAGACAGGGCACTTCCTGTATGGAATCTTCTCAGGTTTTGGCCTGCCATATGAATTCTGTTATACTCACAGACACCATTCAAACAGTTTTAGAAACTTTAGAGAGTTTTCTATCCAAATCTACTAATTATATGCGCATTCTAGTTTCTGGGCAGGAGTAGTAACCACATCAAATCGGGTACGATTTTTATCCGTCTGTTTTTATCCACTCCCTTTAAGAGTGTGCTCCTAATCTCAGCTCGTTACCTGTATAAAAGACACCTGGGAGCCAGAAATCTTTCTGCTTGAGAGGGGGTCAAATACTTATTTCCCCCATTAAAATGCAAATCAATTTATAACATTTTTGACATGCTTTTTTTCTGGATTTTTTTGTTGTTATTCTGTCTCTCACTGTTCAAATAAACCTACCATTAAAATTGTAGACTGATAATTTCTTTGTCAGTGGGCAAATGTACAAAATCAGCAGGGGATCAAATACTTTTTTCCCTCACTGTACCTTCTGGAACAGTATAAACACATTGAAGGATGAACTGGTGTGATACTAAATACAGACTGTGTGTGTTCCTACTCCTTCCAGAGTACATGAAGCTCATCGCCATCTTCTACTGGCCTGCCCTGTACTACCCACTCCTGGCCTGTGGCACGCTCCACAGTAAATTGGGCTATGTGCTGGGCAGTCTATTCTCCTGGACCCACTTTGCTGTCCTCGTCTGGCAGAAGATTGACTGTCCCAAAACACCAGAGGTAATATCATCTGATATTTAAAGTGGGGGAAAAAAAGGGGGCACATCTTTTTTTTGTTGCGTCATATTTAACAGAATTCATATCTCAAGCTTGAAATGTTCTATAATACATTATCTTAAAATGTTGTATCTACCATAACAAACTGTTAAAAAATCTGTACGTTTTGTATTGATATGTTTTCCATTCTCTTGTCTTCACAGCTGTATAAGTACTATTCCCTGCTGGCCAGTCTCCCACAGATAGGCTGTCTGGGATTCCTCTGTATCAAGTACCCAATACTGTTTCTCAAAGGTGCTAAGGCTAATGGTTCTGAGGTGAGGGAAGACTGCTCTTTTACCAATGAGTGTATAGTCATGAACCTACCATCCGTTGTAGTCTCTCTTTAAGGTTTTGATAAGAACAATATCAAAGTTTCATGATCCCTGCCTGCATTTAGGTTGTCAAAACGCTGGGGTTACTGTCCTCCTCGTCAAATATCTGGATGAGAACTGCCTGTATTTAGGTTGTAAAAACGCTGGGGTTACTCTCCTGCTCGTCAGATATCTGGATGAGAACTGCCTGTATTTAGGTTGTCAAAACGCTGGGGTTACTGTCCTGCTCGTTAAATATCTGTAACAACAGTTGTCATGGAGAGAAGACCAAGGCGCAGCAGGTATGTGAATACTCATCTTTTTATTACCAAAACAAAAGGAGTAGAGCATCCACAGGAACAACACAAAAGGGTGACACCAGTGACAGTTCTGCAGGCTATAAAAGCAGTGCAAAAAGCAACCACCCACAACCCCACAAGGCAAAGTAGGCACCTTATGTGTGACTCCCAATCAACCACAACCCTCTACAGCTGTGCTTGATTGGAAGTCACACGGCCAAAATCAATGAAACAATAACAAACACACACTCCCTTCTGCCACGTCCTGACCCAACTACCCCCTCTACTGGTCAGGACGTGACAGTACCCCCCCCTCAAGGTGCAGACGCCGGGATGCACCTAAAAAAAAGGAAAACAAGAAAATCCCCAACAAAATTGAACACCTAAACAATAAGGGAGGGAAGGGAGGGTGGCTGCCGTCACCGACGGCACTGTGCTACACCCTCCCTCCCCAACCCACCTATCCTGGAGGTGGTTCAGGTGCAGGACGTGGACCTCACTCCACCTTCGGCGTCGCCCACTTTGTTGGCACCGATAGCTGCGCCGGGCAGACGGGCCACTCGGGCTGACCCTGGCAGACGGACCACTCTGGCTGGGTCGGAAGGCATGCGGGCCACTCTGGCTGGGTCGGAAGGCATGCGGGCCACTCTGGCTGGGTCGGAAGGCATGCGGGCCACTCGGGCTGGGCCGGAAGGCATGCGGGCCACTCGGGCTGGGCCGGAAGGCAGGAGGGCCACTCGGGCTGGGCCGGAAGGCAGGAGGGCCACTCGGGCTGGGCCGGAAGGCAGGAGGGCCACTCGGGCTGGGCCGGAAGGCAGGAGGGCCACTCGGGCTGGGCCGGAAGGCAGGAGGGCCACTCGGGCTGGGCCGGAAGGCAGGAGGGCCACTCGGGCTGGGCCGGAAGGCAGGAGGGCCACTCGGGCTGGGCCGGAGGGCAGGAGGGCCACTCGGGCTGGGCCGGAGGGCAGGAGGGCCACTCGGGCTGGGCCGGAGGGCAGGAGGGCCACTCGGGCTGGGCCGGAGGGCAGGAGGGCCACTCGGGCTGGGCCGGAGGGCAGGAGGGCCACTCGGGCTGGGCCGGAGGGCAGGAGGGCCACTCGGGCTGGGCCGGAGGGCAGGAGGGCCACTCGGGCTGGACCGGAGGGCAGGAGGGCCACTCGGGCTGGACCGGAGGGCAGGAGGGCCACTCGGGCTGGACCGGAGGGCAGGAGGGCCACTCGGGCTGGACCGGAGGGCAGGAGGGCCACTCGGGCTGGACCGGAGGGCAGGAGGGCCACTCGGGCTGGACCGGAGGGCAGTCTGGCCACTCTGGCAGAACAGGGCAGTCTGGCCACTCTGGCAGAACAGGGCAGTCTGGCCACTCTGGCAGAACAGGGCAGTCTGGCCACTCTGGCAGAACAGGGCAGTCTGGCCACTCTGGCAGAACAGGGCAGTCTGGCCACTCTGGCAGAACAGGGCAGTCTGGCCACTCTGGCAGAACAGGGCAGTCTGGCCACTCTGGCCGATCCTGACAGGCCGGGCACCCTGGCAGATCAGGGCAGTCTGGCCACTCCGGCAGAACAGGGCAGTCTGGCCACTCCGGCAGAACAGGGCAGTCTGGCTACTCCGGCAGTTCAGGGCAGTCTGGCTACTCCGGCAGTTCAGGGCAGTCTGGCCACTCCGGCAGTTCAGGGCAGTCTGGCCACTCCGGCAGTTCAGGGCAGTCTGGCCACTCCGGCAGTTCAGCGCAGTCTGACCACTCCGGCAGTTCAGCGCAGTCTGACCACTCCGGCAGTTCAGCGCAGTCTGACCACTCCGGCAGTTCAGCGCAGTCTGACCTCTCTGGCGACTGTTGACTGGCGGGCAGCTCTGATGACTGTTGACTGGCGGGCAGCTCGGACGACTGTTGACTGGCGGACAGCTCTGACGACTGTTGACTGGCGGACAGCTCTGACGACTGTTGACTGGCGGGCAGCTCTGGTGATGGTTGACTGGCGGGCAGCTCTGGTGACTGTTGACTGGCGGGCAGCTCTGGTGACTGTTGACTGGCGAGGCTGGGCTGACGCACTAGACTCCTGATGCGTGGGGCTGGTATTGGACTCTCCAGCCTGGAGACACGCACCTCCATGCTAGTGCGTCTAGCGGGAAACACCGGACCGAAAGGGCGCACTGGCGGTCTTGAGTGCAGGGTTGGCATCACTCCTTCCGGCTCGATGCTCCCCTTGCCCTGGCACCTGCGGGGCGCTGGTACTGGGCGAACTGGGCTGTGCGTCCGTATAGGCGAGATGGTGCGTACCACAGCGTAACATGGCGCCCTCCACCTCATACGCACCTCCCTGTAGTCACGGGTAGCTGGCTTACGGCTCTTCCCTGGCCTGGCCAAACTACCCGTGTGCCCCCCCCAAAATAAATCTTGGGGCTGCCTCTCGGGTTTGAACGCTAGTCGTGTACCAGCAAAACATTCCCGTTGGTTCCTCTGTCCAGCTGCCTCCACTCTCCTGAATGCCTCCACCAGTTCCAATGGGAGGCGATCCCTTCCGGCCAGGATCTCTTCCGAGGTGTAGGCTCCCTTGCCGTCCAGGACGTCCTCCCATGTCCATTCCTCCTTTTTTTTCTCCTTTGGCTTCCTCCTCTTCTGCTGCTTGGTCCTGGTTTGGTGGGTGGTTCTGTAACAACAGTTGTCATGGAGAGAAGACCAAGGCGCAGCAGGTATGTGAATACTCATCTTTTTATTACCAAAACAAAAGGAGTAGAGCATCCACAGGAACAACACAAAAGGGTGACACCAGTGACAGTTCTGCAGGCTATAAAAGCAGTGCAAAAAGCAACCACCCACAACCCCACAAGGCAAAGTAGGCACCTTATGTGTGACTCCCAATCAACCACAACCCTCTACAGCTGTGCTTGATTGGAAGTCACACGGCCAAAATCAATGAAACAATAACAAACACACACTCCCTTCTGCCACGTCCTGACCCAACTACCCCCTCTACTGGTCAGGACGTGACAATATCTGGATGAGAACTGCCTGTATTTAGGTTGTCAAAACGCTGGGGTTACTGTCCTGCTCGTCAAATATCTGGATGAGAACTGCCTGTATTTAGGTTGTCAAAACGCTGGGGTTATTGTCCTGCTCGTCAAATATCTGGATGAGAACTGCCTGTATTTAGGTTGTCAAAACGCTGGGGTTACTGTCCTGCTCGTCAAATATCTGGATGAGAACTGCCTGTATTTAGGTTGTCAAAACGCTGGGGTTACTGTCCTGCTCGTCAAATATCTGGATGAGAACTGCCTGCATTTAGGTTGTCAAAACGCTGGGGTTACTGTCCTGCTCGTCAAATATCTGGATGAGAACTGCCTGTATTTAGGTTGTCAAAACGCTGGGGTTATTGTCCTGCTCGTCAAATATCTGGATGAGAACTGCCCCTTGATGCTTATGGGATATCTATGTAAAAAACTAAACGTAGCCCTTCAAGAGATTTTAAAGTTATGAAACTACATCAACCACGTAACTTGTAACCAAAGGTCTGATTACGTAAACAGCTTGGATGGAATTGATTTAGTATAATATCCCAGCACAGATTATGACCCAGGAATGTTATTTCTCTCAAGGTTTACACAATGCAGTGTTTATTTCACTGTAATCTGTGGATTGTCACGCTGTAAACTGTCGGTGACAGTGAGATCATGTGAGGTGTTTAATCTGACCGTGTTGTAATCACATTTACAGTTCTAACGACATCACACATTCTTTTAATGTGAATTTTCTGCATCCAAATCATTGATTCTATACAGTGTTGCAGGTGGCCAGTGTTGCAGGTGGTCAGTGTTGCAGGTGTCCAGTGTTGCAGGTGGCCAGTGTTGCAGGTGGCCAGTGTTGTCACATCATGCAACCATAATGTTTATGTGTTAATAATGAAACAGTTTGATTCTGATACCATTTGGCTTCAGGACCTGGACAGCAGCTACTACACAGACTACGTGAAATTAATTCTAAAGAAGAAAAAGTCAAACATCAGGTGGGGTTTATGAAGAAAAACAGGATACAAAAACTGAATGACCAGTCTGTTTAATTATGAGAGAAACAAGATACTAAACTGAATGACCAGACTGTTTTATTATGAGAGAAACAAGATACTAAACTGAATGACAAGTCTGTTTAATTATGAGAGAAACAAGATACTAAACTGAATGACCAGACTGTTATATTATGAGAGAAACAAGATACTAAACTGAATGACCAGACTGTTTAATTATGAGAGAAACAAGATACTAAACTGAATGACCAGACTGTTTTATTATGAGAGAAACAAGATACTAAACTCAATGACCAGACTGTTTTATTATGAGAGAAACAAGATACTAAACTCAATGACCAGACTGTTTTATTATGAGAGAAACAAGATACTAAACTGAATGACCAGACTGTTTTATTATGAGAGAAACAAGATACTAAACTGAATGACCAGACTGTGTTTGATTCTATGAGAAAAACTAAGTAATGATTACTGCAGCCTGCAGTTATTGACATCATTGTGTTTTTGTTCAGTACCTCTATCAGATCAGATAAACCCAAACTGTTGGAGACAGTAAAAGACACAGTCAAGTCCTATATCTACACACCACAGAAAGGTACGCCTGGAGGGTTTTGACAATTTGTCTGCTAATCTTTTTATTTTTTAACAAAATATCCTAATGATACCATTGTTTCACCATGATTTTTTGTAGTATTCCGGTTTCCACTAAAGCTGGCGATCTCAGCATTTGTGTCCTGCATAGCAGTTTATCAGGTAAAAAATACTGCAGTTAATTAGGAATCCATCACATTTCAGCAAAACATAACAATAATCAAAGGACCATAACAACAATCCACATCAACGGTTGGTTGTGAACATGGCTGCTTTCAGATAACTTGACAAGATGGCAGTTTTTTTATATAGAAATAACTCTAACAGCCATGTGGTCATCCATCCCCTAGGTGGCACTGCTGCTGGTAATACTGGTGATCCCCACCCTCCATATAGTCCGTGCTGGTATAGATGACAAGTTCCCCTTCCTTCTGGAGAGCTTTGGTATCGTCCTATCAGAGGACAGGATGGAGGTGGTCCAGATAGTTATTCACTATACCTGGTGTCTGGAAGGTGGGTGTCTGTCCTGTATTTACTGAGATGAGCTGTAGCATCGGGTGATAAGACAGTTACCTGTGTGGGTTGATCCTGACCTGTTCGTTATGTTGTGTAGTGTGTTACCTGTGTGGGTTGATCCTGTTCGTTATGTTTTGTAGTGTGTTACCTGTGTGGGTTGATCCTGGCCTGTTCGTTATGTTTTGTAGTGTGTTACCTGTGTGGGTTGATCCTGGCCTGTTCGTTATGTTTTGTAGTGTGTTACCTGTGTGGGTTGATCCTGGCCTGTTCGTTATGTTGTGTAGTGTGTTACCTGTGTGGGTTGATCCTGGCCTGTTCGTTATGTTTTGTAGTGTGTTACCTGTGTGGGTTGATCCTGGCCTGTTCGTTATGTTGTGTAGTGTGTTACCTGTGTGGGTTGATCCTGGCCTGTTCGTTATGTTGTGTAGTGTGTTACCTGTGTGGGTTGATCCTGGCCTGTTCGTTATGTTTTGTAGTGTGTTACCTGTGTGGGTTGATCCTGACCTGTTCGTTATGTTTTGTAGTGTGTTACCTGTGTGGATTGACCCTGGCCTGTTCGCTCACCCTGATCATGCTCATGAGGTCCATGATCCTTCACAGGTAAAAACTTTTGATCAGCCAACACAGTAACACACTAACACAGTAACACACTAACACAGTATCACACTAACACACTAACATACTAACACACTAACACAGTATCACACTATCACACTAACACAGTATCACACTAACACACTAACACACTAACACACTAACACAGTAACACAGTATCACACTATCACACTAACACAGTATCACACTAACACACTAACACAGTAACACAGTAACACAGTAGCCCACTAACACAGTAACACAGTAACACACTAACAGTTTCACACTAACACAGTATCACACTAACACAGTATCACACTAACACAGTATCACACTAACACACTAACACAGTAACACACTAACACAGTAACACACTAACACAGTAACACAGTAACACACTAACACAGTTTCACACTAACACAGTTTCACACTAACACAGGATCACACTAACACAGTATCACACTAACACACTAACACAGTATCACACTAACACAGTATCACACTAACACACTAACACAGTATCACACTAACACAGTGTCACACTAACACAGTATCACACTAACACACTAACACACTAACACAGTATCACAGTAACACAGTAACACAGTATCACAGTAACACAGTATCACAGTAACACAGTATCACACTATCACAGTAACACACTAACACAGTATCACACTATCACAGTATCACACTAACACAGTATCACACTAACACAGTATCACACTAACACAGTAACACACTAACACAGTAACACAGTATCACAGTATCACACTAACACAGTATCACACTAACACAGTATCACACTAACACAGTATCACACTAACACACTAACACAGTTACACAGTATCACACTAACACAGTATCACACTAATACAGTATCACACTAACACAGTATCACACTAACACAGTATCACACTAACACAGTAACTATATCAGTGCACCAAACATTGTTTTCTTTTGTACGTTCAAGAAACAATGGCAAAATACAATACATGCATAAGTAATTATATTTCTTCATGTTTCTACCATCAGATGGAACCTTCAGGGCTTGTACAGAGGAGATATTTACAACGTGTATAATTGCCAGAAGAGCATCCGTCCGTCTCAGACAGGCCTAGTGTGTTGGATGGGCTTCACTGGATATCAGGCTGCTGTCATCTCTTTAGGTAGGCTGACCTGACATGGTGGTTTTAATTCCTAATTAAATTATTATCCAATTACCATTTTACCATATAGTTTTTCAGTAAATACTTGGTCATTTCTGTGTGCTACCAACCTCAATTTCTTTTAAAACTTACTTTTAAAATGAATTTTATGAAAGAGGGCAGTTATATTGTTATTCTACATTCCTCTCTTAATATTTCATATTATTTTGTCAGGAATGGTCCTCCAGACTCTGGTCTTCTTCATCTGTTTTATGTGGTTGGTGTTCCTCATCATCATCCCCATCTTGTATGGCCAGAACCTCATACTTTTCCAGGTCGCTGCCAAGGCCTGGTGAGTGTATCTTAAATTTAACAAAATTTGGTTCTGCCTGCTTATATGGAATCATACTCTTGCCATGAAGCCTTTATCTGATTTTCAAGCACCATCTTACAGAAATATTTTGACCAGCTAGCTTATCACCACAATAAACTTTGAATTGATTAAGATATTCAACAGTTGATAAGAGCCTATTATTTTCATATTGTGTGGATTATTTTCATATTGTGTGGATTATTTTCCCATTGTGGTATCTGATCTCACCAGGCCTGTGTGGGTGACGTTGATACTGACTATTACTCTACAACACGTGACAGCCAGGTTTGCTTTCATCAAAAAGGATGCTGGGACTAGAGACTTGAACAACAGGTACTAAGATTCTAGAACTCTATAAATGATTTACTTTATGTATTTGTTTATTTTTAACTTTTTTCTCAGAACTAGTGACATCATAGATTACACCAGGGTTTCCCAAACTCAGACTTCGTGACCCCAAGGGGTGCACATTTTGGTTTTTGCCCTAGGAATACACAGCTGATTAAAATAATCAAGCTTTGATCATTTCAATCAGCTGTGTAGTGTTATGGCAAAAACCAAAACGTGCACCCCTTGGGGTCCCGAGGACCGATTTTGAGGAAAAGCTGGATTACACACTTCTTGAGTTGAAAGATGGGTTTCTTTTCTTTTTGGTATATTTCATGTTAACATGAAAAATGACAAAAAAATCAAATTAGGTTTTTTTTCAAGGGGGACATGCCCCCGGACCCCCTGTACTTTCTTAACACCATTGATCCATCCAAAGTAGAACTAACTAGATGTATATTGGCTGTGTTGTTCCAGAGGCAGTCTGTTCCTGCTTACCTACCTGCTCTTCCTGATCAACATTGTGGTGGGGTTGATAGCAGCCATCTGGAGGATAGTCATCACTGCCCTCTATAACATCATCCACATGGGGCGCATGGACATCAGCCTCCTCAACCGCGCTGCTGAAACTTACGACCCGGGTATGTCAACATACAGTTCAGGGAATTATATAGTAACTGTTTTGAAAGGCCTGCCACTGGTAGATTTGTTACAAAACGGATAATGTCTAGGGGTCCTAGGCCTAGTTACATTGTCTGTAACCTGAATGAATGTGTGCGTTTCTGTGAGAAATAAGGGTTTGAGGACCTTGTTGGCTGGACATATGCCTAGGGAGACAGCAACCTTACCTTGGTCCAGTGCCAGCCAGCCCTGTCTCTCTTGACCTCTTGGTTGGCCAGTCCAAGCAGATTATTTGTTCAGATGGTGATGAAACATAAATATGTAAAAAATTGAAAAATACCAAAGGCATGCCCAAACTAAAGACTCCAAAAACCCACAAAAGGCATCATGGCCACCAAACAAAACCAGCAGCCTCACGGTTTGCCAGCTGGGACACTGACTGACCATCACCCTAATTGGCAGCACCTGGTGTGCTTATCAACCAGGCTCAGCACTTAAACAAGGTTGCTACTGCCCCCTGGGGGATGTAGTGTGGAAGTGGTAGTGACTTGTTGTGGGCTGTCTAAACTACCTAACCTATTCCATAACAAATTAATGTGAAATATTCTCATGTATGGTGACCACGTTCATTAGCAATCATCTAACAATAACCCATGTGATTGAAAAACATTTCTGAAATATGTCCCTGATGCAATTCCATCAATGTTTTACCTGCTCTGAAATACACAGGTGAACAGGTTAAACCTAACACATTGGTTTATAAATATGAGCCCTCAATATGTCTGACTCCCTGACCTCTGACCTTCATACAGCTTATTGTTACTACACCCACTTCCTGAAGGTAGAGGTCAGCCAATCCCACCCTGTGATGAAGGCCTTCTGTGGGCTGGCACTGCAGGCTGCCTCGGCTGGAGGTGCTGGGCAGAAGATGCGAGATGCGGAGGAAGGTTGTTATAGACATACACACTCATACACGGATTTGCACAAAGGGTGTGGCCTTTTATGTCCCTCGCAGACACTTCCCAGACATGACATTGACTGAACCTACACAATGTGGAATTTATATCACCAAATAATTCCATCCATCCATCTAGTGTCAGTCTCTTTCTCTGCCCTGACAGCCTGCTCCTCCTCCTCCTCCTTCTCCATGCTTTCAGGGATCCAGCTGGTGAATCAGGAGAAGAGACAGGACAAGGCGGTTAACAGCAGGAGGGTGCGGGCACGCTGGCAGTTACTCTACACACTGGTCAACAACCCATCTCTACTGGGGTCCAGAAAACACTACCAGCTGCAGGTCGGTCGCCAAAATAGAGAGTAGAAAAGAAGGCCAGCAAACTGTGTGTGTTTGTGTGTGTGACAATTTCCTGTACTCTACAAGACAAAGTATTTTTTATTCTCCAGCCCTCTGACAGCTTCGTGAATGGAACGAACCGTAATGCCGCAGCAGGAAGCAAGAAAGACGCCAGCAGCAAAGACGCCAGCAGCAAACCCACCGCTGCTGAGGCAGGCGCTGCCACACCCACTGCCGCTGCCACCGACGCTGCTGCTGCTGCTAACTGAGACCATGACACACGGTCATGACTGATGTCATGTGGTTTACAGGGTACTGACGCTCTGCTGCTCTCTATAGAACCCAATGTTCCAACTGCTTGGTCTTCAGGGTAGCAGTTGACTGTAGAGGCCTGTATTTCTGTGAGTTGCAGTCAAGTGCCTTGGCTTGTTCAGCTCCACATGAAGTGAATCTCTATGTATGTTGCTTTCTGTGTCATATTGTTGTCTGCAATGTCGATTTCAAAATTTTCTGGTCTATTATTTAGTTTTTGTAAAGGTCGTTATGGTGAAATAGTACAAAATCTCAACGGTTGCATGTGTTTGGTTATGATGCACAGAATACATCCTGTTTTAGCATCCATTATCCACCCCTTCATTTGATGTATTGCCCTTTATCAGTTGTTTCGGTAAGTTTTCAGAGGTTGAGATATTTGCTTTCAAAATATATGCAAGAACAATGATACAAGATTTACACAAAAAATAAATGTAACTGACATCACAATCCAGTGTGAAAAAATCGACTGTTTTTCTCCTAGGTTGGAGTATGTGATTAAGACTCTTATTTTGAAAGAGAGACTTCTTTTCAAACAAATAAAACAGTTTTAAAGTAAATACAGGGGAACAACAAACGTGTAAGCATGTTTTAAAGAACCATGATGACTGCGTATGGAAACCCATTTTACAGAAGCCAATATTCAGACAGTTCATTCGTAATACAACAAGCCTTTTTTTTGGCATTTCACTATAGATGGAATAACACGCCATGTCAGGAAGCTGCAAATCAATAATGAACAAGCATTCCTTGTCAATACTTTATTACTTCAGGCACATATAGCAGAGGATGAACACTGAGGCAATTTACACATCTTAACACTTACATTTAATCGTACGCTATCAAAATGTAACACTTATCTTACTGTCAAAATGTAAGAGTTGCGTAACAGTGGGGTTTTTAATGGATATGAGATAGAGACATACGGATCATATATATTATTGACACAATACCAGGTTAAAGGTTACTGTGAAATGACTTACAACAATAGCTTGTGACACACAGCTTAAGGGTTTGTTGGCAACAGTAAAGCGGACATTCTAGATAAAAAATAGCATTGATAGCCTACAATAGATTAACATAGACATTCATAAGTGCATCTGTTACTTTAAGAAGAGACATTTTAGATACAGTTAAAAGCTTCTCGCCTTCTTGCCTGTGACAGACTACACTGAATAACTGTCACAAGTCTCAGGAAACGTCACTGTTAAGAGCACACCGGAGGGGTCTATTTTTAGAATAGGCTTACATATTTTACTACAGAGATGTTTTTTTTACTCGATCTTCACAGCATACATAAACTACCTTCTTTACTTTTCCATTCAAAAGCGGAAGCACCTATGACTTTGTCTACACTGTATCCAGCCATTTTGAAAAACGACAGGTCACAGGATCTTCTCTCATGGATCGATAAACAGTTACTGTGAGACTTACATGTGATCATGACTGAAGATGACTAGAACCTGTCTAGTCAAGACGATCTATCAAATACTAACAACAACAGGATCAGTGGTGTGGCTCTTTGAACTGCCCAGAGATATTAACAGCCTCCGCCCCTAGTGGTAACCTATCGCTGAACTCTGACCCCATCTCACACTCATCCAGATTCCCTCTGTACTGAGACAGAGTGAACGACTCGGTCACCACACTCCCCTCCACGTCCTCCTCTCTCTCTCCCGCACTCTCCGATTCCCCGTCCTCTCCCTCCCCCATCTCGCTGGCTGTGATCTGCGTCTGTGACTCGGCGTACGAGTTCCTCAGGTTGAAGTTGACCACTAGGTTCCTCTCCATGTGATGCTGGTGGTCTTTAGCCTTCATGATGAGCTTGTAGGTCTTGTTCCTGTATTTGTAGACCAGGTGGAAGCAGGTGGCCCCCAGCAGGGGCACGGTGGAGACGGTGAGGAGACAGATACTGACGACTATAATGATCAACAGGTTAGGAACTCTCTTCCTGGTGGTGAAGAGGACCTGCACCTCACAGTCCTCTCCTCTGTAGGTGAGACAGAGGGAGTAGTTGGCGCCGGGGCGTAGGTCCTGGAACAGATAGGTGTTGATGCCATCCTCCATCCTGGACCACTGGATGGCTGAGTGTCTGTGGTCTGAGGTGACACACAGAAACAGCCCTGAGTCCACCTGGGCTCTCCTGGTTACCTCTGATTGGTTGGGAGGCTCTTTGTTGATGGAATGGAACCCTTCTGAGGTGCTGAGACGGATGTCTGTGTTGTCTTTAGGAAGGAGGAGAGGATTGAGTCTAACTTTAGCCTCAGTCTCTGACACCCCTAAGGCTATGACTCCAAAGTCAAAGGTATACTGCCTGACATCTTCCAGGCTTATATTGAAGGCCTGGTTGGAGATGTACTGTGTCTCACTGGTCAAGGTACATTTGCTAGTTGCACGGGACGGATATTTGGGCACTTGCTCCGTACGCTCAGTGTCAACTTCAATGGGAGGAAGGGTTGGGAAGATATTGTACTTTCCTTCCAAATGGGGAATATTGAATGGTTTGAAAGGGTTTTTAATGGAGGTTTTGATCACAGGTTGAAGTACTGAGGGGATGTTCTTCCCATTAATAATAACTGGTGGGTCAGTCACTTTTCCAACAGGTCGAGGTGGTGGTGGTTTTGGTACTACCACTACTATTGATAGTGAATCGTCATCTTCACCAAACTCATTGGTGGCGGAACAGCTGTAGTTGCCATTGTCCTTTTTACTAAGGCGCGGTATGACTAGAGTGCCATTATGGAACATTTCAAATGGATTGTCTGCCGTTTTAGAATCCTCATTAGATTCATTGGATTCTGCTAATTCTTTATCTTTGGTGGACAGAGGGTACTCTACACTTTGACGGTTTGTGTGGATTTTCCAGATAACCTCTGGCTTTGGGTTCCCTTTGATCTCACAGTTCAGGATCAACACTGTGCCTTCATAAAGTGTTGTATTCTCAACGTTAGGCTCAGCCGTTATGCTAACATTAGGGGCCATGCACTTTGACTCAGACAGTTTCACGATCACCGCTCCTCTCAACTGCTCTGGACTGTCACAGACAATCGAGTTCTGTTCTGGGACCGATATGGTGGTCTTTAGAATCCAGTCCCTCAGCCAGTCCATCCTACAGTGGCATGTGAATGGGTTGTTATAGAGCTGTAGATGAGACAGGGAGATCAGGCTGTCGAATGTCCCCTCCGCTATAGTGGTGAACCTGTTGTTGTTGAGGCGGAGAGACCTCAGGTCCTTGAGGTTAGAGAAGGAGTCTTTAGGCAGACTGACCATCTCATTGTGGTTCATCTTCAGCAGCTGCAGGGCTGTGAGGTGATGGAGATCCTCCCAAGGGAAGTCCACCATCTTGTTGTGACTGACATCAAAGTTCCGCAGCTGGACCAGGGGAGCCAGGGTACCCGGTTCGATGGTGACTATCTCGTTATTGGCCATCCATAAGGACGTGACATGGGTCACATTGTCGAAGCTGCCCGACTCCACCAAAGATATTTTGTTGGCAGAGAGACTCAGAGTGGTCACGTTGGGAGGCAACCTTTCAGGGATGTCAACCAAGTCTTTGTAGGAACATTCAGCGAAGTGGCGTCCGTACTTGTCGGAGCAGTCGCATAGTTCAGGGCAGCCGTGTCCGACTCCAATAACAGAGCTCCACAAGGAGAGGAGGAACACGTAGGAATGAGACATTTTCTCTTCCTGCAAAACAAATGTCACTGTGTCACTAGATATCTGTTTTAATTGTAAATGTCAAAGCTGTTTACAATTCACATTGCACACTCTCAGTCACCATTCATAAACAGTACCTGGAGAAAAAGGTACCTCAAAATTCTCTTGAGTGTAAATGCAGCAATGAAAATATGAATATTGATGAATAGGCTAATAAATATTGCAACTGCCAACCCCTGACTTTGAAATCCATTTACAGGATTTCCATATTAACTGTAATACTTTATATTTGTCGATAGCCTACTATGCGTTAGGAAATTATTAGTTTCGATATCCATTGACAATAATAATGTACTGTTATAAAAATATAGAAATATTGATTTATTAAATTCGAAATTTCAACAACCAAGCTGATCAGTTCAACTAAACCAGAGAGCTTGTGAAAAAGGTTGCCACCTTTTTGGAGCGCATGCAATTTGTTTTTAAACTACGCCACAGCGACTGTGCCCGAGCCCTGTCCTTGGTGCTGAGACCGACAGCACCGGCACCGCTGATGATGTTGTTAACCGCGGAATCAGTACATGCGTGCAGCTGGTGAAGAATGCTATGGTCATGCATCAATCAAGGCGACATTTCACTGCAAAAAAACACAACTAAATGTAAAACCTTTAGGAAATAAATGTTATTTATATTTCACGATGACTCAGGTGTCCTTAGAGGTCAACACGCAATTAAAAGAGCAACGCTACATTCTACAAATTCCAATTTCTAAGCAAACATAAACACATTCAACCTCGCCATCAAAAGCAACATAACACATCTTACCAGTGTGATGTTTTCCCCAGCGCAATGGAAGCGACGGATAATCTTGCTATTGATAGGAGTGGTCTCTTATTTGAACCCCATAAAGCTGGCTACATGATGAGTTGGGAGCAAGTTTTTTAAAGGTGTGCACGTATGACATTGCTCTTACATGATTGCTGAAACATATGTGGGTCCCTTTCCTGGTCGGATGCTGATATGTCTGTGCGTTGCGATGGGATCACAGCGCACTCCCGCCTCTGGAAAGTTAAAGTGATGCGCCCTCCCTCTTCCATGGCTTCTGTTATCTTCCATGACAACAGTGTAGGAAACCCACCCAGCCAATTATTGATGGACTGTTAATAACTGTTATGTAGGCCTAGATGTGACAAGCTGGAAAAGTGCCCGGTTCTAGGGTGTGGATTGAGCAGGCAGAGTGATGCAGAGGCAGACAACAAAAAGGACAGTTTTGTTTTTACAGTTATTTTAATAAGGCATGGTTTTCAATCGTCACCGTTTCAGTAATCAAGTAAACACATTGTCATTTCCTCTTCACAATTCAGTTAAAATGTTTTATGTCTGTATACTAATTGCTTCTTTACTTTTAACTTAAAAACCATGCTACTAAAAAACCAAACAAACATACAAACCAAAGGAACAAAGTGGCGCAGGAAGCGGACCAGGCCAACAGACAGCTGTCCATACTGATCACGCAGGTTAGCGTTTATTGTCATGAATGTTGTTCTGGAGACAGCACTGCAAAGTGGTCACTGGCTGGCACAGCCACAAAGTCATAAAATCACATTTTAAACGTAACCGTAACCTTAACCACACTGCTAACCCGAATGCCTAACTATAACCTTAAATTAATTAAACATTTTACAATATAGCTAATTTTGACTTTGCAGCTGGCCCATCTAGCAGAAATCGCCCAGTTCTGCCTCAAGGACAAGACTCATCCCTGTAAACGTGGACATGTTATTTTTTTTAACTTCATACCAGAGAGGAAGAGCTGAAGCAAGAGGTTTTACTCCATCCAAAATCTGTGTAGATCATCAACGATTAAGCAAGTGAAGAGTTTTGTATGGTGGGAAATGAGAGACTGTCGAATTTAGTAAAGATACAAATGAATTGCCATTTTGATACAAGAGGCTTATTTGATCGAATAGAAGTTTGGTAATGCTTAGGCTGTTAGGAGTGTACTGATATAAGTGTGATGCACGTGAAATCCCGGCAACTTTGAGAAAAAAACACTTTATATCGGAGTTGTCCCTGTTGAAATTGAAGATGGTCTAGGCGTATTCATGAGGCTAGCTAGCAGCTCTCCCACACTGTGTCCTGAGGCAGCCAGCTAGCCAGCAGCTCTCCCACGCAGTGTCCTGAGGCAGCCAGCTAGCCAGCAGCTCTCCCACACGGTGTCCTGAGGCAGCCAGCTAGCTAGCAGCTCTCCCACACGGTGTCCTGAGGCAGCCAGCTAGCCAGCAGCTCTCCCACAACTGTCCCTGCTCGACAACTGTCCCCTACTCCACAACTGTCCCTGCTCCACAACTGTCCCTGCTCCACAACTGTCCCCTGCTCCACAACTGTCCCTGCTCCACAACTGTCCCCTGCGCCACAACTGTCCCCTGCTCCACAACTGTCCCCTACTCCACAACTGTCCCTGCTCCACAACTGCTCACTCAGTGGCCCAGACCCTGTCGACGCTACGCAAAGTGTCACAAGATGGAGAAGTGTCAGGTTTAAGGTTTGAGCAGGCAGAGTGAAGCAGAGACAGACAAGATGGAGAAGTGTCAGGTTTAAGAGTTGAGCAAACAGAGTGAAGCAGAGACAGACAAGATGGAGAAGTGTCAGGTTTAAGGTTTGAGCAGGCAGAGTGAAGCAGAGGCAGACAAGATGGAGAAGTGTCAGGTTTAAGGCTTGAGCAGGCAGAATGAAGCAGAGGCAGACAAGATGGAGAAGTGTCAGGTTTAAGTGTTGAGCAGGCAGAGTGAAGCAGAGACAGACAAGATGGAGAAGTGTCAGGTTTAAGGTTTGAGCAGGCAGAGTGAAGCAGAGACAGACAAGATGGAGAAGTGTCAGGTTTAAGGCTTGAGCAGGCAGAATGAAGCAGAGGCAGACAAGATGGAGAAGTGTCAGGTTTAAGTGTTGAGCAGGCAGAATGAAGCAGAGACAGACAAGATGGAGAAGTGTCAGGTTTAAGGTTTGAGCAGGCAGAGTGAAGCAGAGACAGACAAGATGGAGAAGTGTCAGGTTTAAGGCTTGAGCAGGCAGAATGAAGCAGAGGCAGACAAGATGGAGAAGTGTCAGGTTTAAGTGTTGAGCAGGCAGAATGAAGCAGAGACAGACAAGATGGAGAAGTGTCAGGTTTAAGGATCTGGGTTGAGCAGGCAGAGTGAAGCAGAGACAGACAAGATGGAGAAGTGTCAGGTTTAAGAGTTGAGCAGACAGAGTGAAGCAGAGACAGACAAGATGGAGAAGTGTCAGGTTTAAGGATCTGGGTTGAGCAGGCAGAGTGAAGCAGAGGCAGACAAGATGGAGAAGTGTCAGGTTTAAGGATCTGGGTTGAGCAGGCAGAGTGAAGCAGAGACAGACAAGATGGAGAAGTGTCAGGTTTAAGAGTTGAGCAGGCAGAGTGAAGCAGAGACAGACAAGATGGAGAAGTGTCAGGTTTAAGGATTGAGCAGGCAGAATGAAGCAGAGACAGACAAGATGGAGAAGTGTCAGGTTTAAGGATTGAGCAGGCAGAGTGAAGCAGAGGCAGACTAAAAAAGGGTCCGTTTTCAACATTTATTTTCATGTTGCTATGGTTTCAATTTTAAAAGTGAATATTCTGTTAACTCATAATGCTGTTGACTCGTCCTATACTCCTATTTTTGGCCAAAGCATAAATTGGAAGGAAAAATCCCTGTTAAAAATCCCACCTCAAATCTCAAACAGGGGTACACCCTCACCATTCTGTTGTTGGGGTACACCCTCACCATTCTGTTGTTGGGGTACACCCTCACCATTCTGTTGTTGGGGTACACCCTCACCATTCTGTTGTTAGGGTACACGCTCACCATTCTGTTGTTGGGGTACACCCTCACCATTCTGTTGTTAGGGTACACGCTCACCATTCTGTTGTTGGGGTACACCCTCACCATTCTGTTGTTAGGGTACACCCTCACCATTCTGTTGTTAGGGTACACGCTCACCATTCTGTTGTTGGGGTACACCCTCACCATTCTGTTGTTAGGGTACACCCTCACCATTCTGTTGTTAGGGTACACGCTCACCATTCTGTTGTTAGGGTACACCCTCACCATTCTGTTGTTAGGGTACACCCTCACCATTCTGTTGTTGGGGTACACCCTCACCATTCTGTTGTTGGGGTACACCCTCATCATTCTGTTGTTGGGGTACACCCTCACCATTCTGTTGTTGGGGTACACCCTCACCATTCTGTTGTTAGGGTACACCCTCACCATTCTGTTGTTAGGGTACACCCTCACCATTCTGTTGTTAGGGTACACGCTCACCATTCTGTTGTTGGGGTACACCCTCACCATTCTGTTGTTAGGGTACACCCTCACCATTCTGTTGTTAGGGTACACCCTCACCATTCTGTTGTTAGGGTACACGCTCACCATTCTGTTGTTGGGGTACACCCTCACCATTCTGTTGTTAGGGTACACCCTCACCATTCTGTTGTTAGGGTACACCCTCATCATTCTGTTGTTGGGGTACACCCTCACCATTCTGTTGTTGGGGTACACCCTCATCATTCTGTTGTTAGGGTACACCCTCACCATTCTGTTGTTAGGGTACATGCTCACCATTCTGTTGTTGGGGTACACCCTCACCATTCTGTTGTTAGGGTACATGCTCACCATTCTGTTGTTGGGGTACACCCTCACCATTCTGTTGTTAGGGAGGGAGAGAGAGACATCAAAGAGAGAGAGAGAGAGAGAGACATCAAAGAGAGAGAGAGAGAGAGAGAGAGAGAGAGAGAGAGAGAGAGATGAGAGGCTGATGTAACAGATGTTAGAGATAGAAAATGTGTTAAAATGTCACTCCACAATGATATATTAGTTGAAAATACAAAATACAGATTTAAAAGCGACATTGTGGAAGCACTCAAATAGAGTTGACACACTGCATGAAGTCATAGGCAAAACATAGTACATGATGTCCTTTGGACTCAGCAGATGTGATCTTATGTATCTTGCTAATCTAGCCAGGCACTTAATGGTTTCTGTTACTCAGAGGTGGCTGTGACAGATGCACCATGACACATCATCTTGGCTTTAATGAACAGGGATCATTTACAGATACAGCAGCTGGTTGCTTCAGTCTTTATCTGGTAGAGAACAAATAGTGACCTCTGCTGTTAAATGTTGGTCAAACAGCTGTTCAAAAAAAAAATCATCAAATATTTGTATTTAAATACACACGATAAGCCTACAATTTGACAAAGAAACCCACCCAATTTGATAAAACTACATTGTTGGTTAAGGGCTTGTAAGTAAGCATTTCACGGTAATGCGCCGAATACCATCTGTTGTATTCGGCACGTGTGACAAAATGCAATTTGATTTGAATTTTGATTTGAGAGTGGATTGATAACGTTGGTTAATACTATCCCAGAAAGTAATGCCCTATGAAGACTATAGATGTCGCTGTTGGGAGATTTAGTTTTGAGTCAAAGATAGTGAGGAAACGAGAAAGCCGACCTATGTATTTCTCTAAATTCGATAGCGGCACAGTCATAAATAATACTATTTTCATAAATCACACGTATACAACTAACGTATGAATAGCTATATTTAGAATTTAGGTGCATCGTCTTGTCTGAAATAATTTATCATTGTCTGAAAGCAATTGCTGAATATTGGCTATGCGGGATTTTTTTGTCGTTCGTCGAATATCTTTGCTCTTGCGGTCACGTGTCTACAAACAATTAAAACAGGAAGCGACACTGTAGCATCAAGGAACCCACAATAAAATAGACAACAATGAGATTATGTAGATAGCTTCAGGCTTACTTCAGTTGTAAAGAAGCATCCAAGCTCTCGGGAAAGATACACTCTTTCGGCCATTGAAGAGAAGAAGGGCCCTGCGGTGGAGGTTTTGTTAACAGGCTAACTTGAGTCGAAGTCGGACCAAGCCCCAAAATGACTGCATCTGTGTTCTTCGGGTGTACATTTATCGCTTTCGGCCCTGCCATTGCACTGTTCTTGTTTACTATTGCCAGGGACCCACTCCGAGTGATATTTCTTATCGCTGGGTAAGTAGCTAGCGTAACGTTAACTAAATAAATAACAAGCAAACCATCTAGATTTGGATAGTGTAGCCATCTAGCTAACAGCAGTCAGCCGTATATGATAACCGATAACTAGCTAGCCCAAAGGCTAATGCTAAATCACAAACAAAACCCTCTTTCATATTGGTCACACATTTTCGGACATGTGCTTTTGCTGTATTAGAATTATTGACTCTGTTAAGTGTCTGCAAATGTTAAACCCAAACCACTGTTAGTTGGAGAGCTACTGGTTGCGCAAGGTTTTGTTCCAGCTCAGCACTAAACCTAAATAGTTGCACATGCGCGACACAGGTACCCCCTGTTTTTCTTCTACATTTTGTGGAGCACCCGTAGAGTGTTTTATTTCACAGTACAGTAATTAATGCATGTAATAATGAGCCCAGACCAGATGGTTCGCAAAATATTATTTATGAGAAGTGTACAATGTGTATGACAGAGGTACCTTGCTATGTATGTATTATGTTGACTGTGTATTGACCAGTGTCTATTTTGTATACAGCAGTCCTATGTGTCTAAGACATCCTCTTTGGAGACAAGTTCATCCTAAACTCTGTCCATTTTAGTGTGTGTGTGTGTGTGTGTGACTGAACTTTATTTTATTTGAGTGTTTCTATACCTAGTGTTAAACTCTTGTTTTTTTTCTCTCCCAGAGCGTTCTTCTGGTTGTGTTCTCTGCTGCTGTCTTCACTAGTGTGGTTCATCACAGTTCAGATCAGTAACAAAGAGAGTTCCTCCCAGCAGAAAGGACTGCTCATATTCGGGGTGGTTCTCTCCGTGCTGCTGCAGGAGACTTTCCGCTTTGGCTACTACAAGCTGCTAAAGTAAGTAGCAGACCTGGGCTCAAAAACTAGTAGTCATTTGCTTTAGCCCGTGTGGAGTGCTACATAGTCAGCGATGGCAGTTTTTAAGGTCATCTATTGGTCAATTAAGCCCGACACGCTCAAGTCAAACCCAGATAAAGTATTTGAAATTATTTCAAATAGTAATTGAACCCAGTAGTAAGCCTATCCCATGACCTGCTCAGCGCTGCTGCTGCTCTACATTCTGGTCTTGTATCCCTCAGGGGTTTTCCAGACTGTAACAGAGAAGAAGTACATTGTTGAGAGGAATATCAGTGCTTTCAGAAAGTATTCATACCCTTTGAATTATTCCACATTTTGTTTTAAAATGGATAAAATTTATATTATTTGTCACTTGCCTTGTGGAAATGTGGATTTATGCCCACTCGTCACGAATGCGCACACTAATCTTCTGTTAGAATGCGCTATTTTAATATAGGGCCTATTTCCCTTATGCATTCTGCCATTTCTTCCTAGAAGCATTATACTGTACGGCTATATTATTCTATAGCTCCTGTGTTAGCAGTTAGCATTATACTGTAGCACTATATTATTCTAAAGCTCCTGTGTTAGCATTATACTGCAGCGCTATATTATTCTATAGCTCCTGTGTTAGCAGTTAGCATTATACTGCAGCACTATATTATTCTATAGCTCCTGTGTTAGCATTATACTGCAGCACTATATTATTCTATAGCTCCTGTGTTAGCAGTTAGCATTATACTGCAGCACTATATTATTCTATAGCTCCTGTGTTAGCATTATACTGCAGCGCTATATTATTCTATAGCTCCTGTGTTAGCAGTTAGCATTATACTGTAGCACTATATTATTCTATAGCTCCTGTGTTAGCATTATACTGTACGGCTATATTATTCTATAGCTCCTGTGTTAGCAGTTAGCATTATACTGTAGCACTATATTATTCTAAAGCTCCTGTGTTAGCATTATACTGCAGCGCTATATTATTCTATAGCTCCTGTGTTAGCAGTTAGCATTATACTGCAGCACTATATTATTCTATAGCTCCTGTGTTAGCATTATACTGCAGCACTATATTATTCTATAGCTCCTGTGTTAGCAGTTAGCATTATACTGCAGCACTATATTATTCTATAGCTCCTGTGTTAGCATTATACTGCAGCACTATATTATTCTATAGCTCCTGTGTTAGCAGTTAGCATTATACTGCAGCACTATATTATTCTATAGCTCCTGTGTTAGCAGTAAACTACTGTTTATCCATCATGCCCAGTTCGGTAAGAAAAGGTTTGAAAGGTATTTTGGGAAAATCTGTCTCTAGCCGGCCAGAGTGAAACGTTGTTTCGGTCCACAGAATCGTCGTAACACTCACGAGTTAGAGACTCTGTGTTTGTTTCATTCTGTTAATGCTTGCCTTTATTCAGACTTCCCACGTTGTGTCGGAGCTCCGTGTGTCCTGTCTTGTCTGTGTCATTTGATTTGTGAAGCAGGAATACAAAGGCGAGCTCGCACCACTATATGTTTACTGGGTTGCCGTCATTCGTTCATGTAAGAATTCATGATTGATGTTTAACGTGTGCCCAATTTTTAAAGTGTACATGGAAGTGGTCATGTCTGTTTTAGACGGAATGTACTAATTGGGTAGATTTACATTTTGTTTACTTGTCATTTTGTTTACTTGTCATGTGCTTACTTGTCATTGGACATGGGTATGGCCCAGGGAGGGGCTAGATATAAGTGCCAGTTTTGATGTTTCTGGGTAGATTGTGGAGGCTGCTTGAGCCAGATCCACCCTCTACCTATAAGAGCTATGGAAGCTACAGGGTAAGCCAGTTAATTTAGTTTGAGAAGTCTGTTGTCTACCTGTTTGTGTTGTAAATATGAATTGCTGGCTATCACACCTTTGCACCAGAACCTTCTGCATCCTTCTGAATATCTGCCCTTAAGACCGCATCTCTACGTTACCCATGTCACAGGCCTACACACAATACCTCATTTCAGAATGGAATTATGTTTTTCAATTTTTATTTTTTTTAACATATTAATACAAAAATGAAAAGCTAAAATGTCTTGATTCAATAAGTATTCAACCCCTTTATGACAAGCCATTCAGGAGTAACAATGGGTTTAAATAAGTTGCATGGACTCACTCTGTGTGCAATAATGGTGTTTAAGAAGATTTTTGAATGAATACCTCATCTCTTTACCCCACACATATACAATTATCTGTAAGGTCCCTCAGTTGAGCAGTGAATTTAAACAGATTCAACCACAAAGACCAGGGAGGTTTTCCAAAGCCTCACAAAGGGCACCAATTAATAGATGGGTAAAAAAAAGCAGACATTAAATATCGCTTTGATCATTGTGAAGTTCTTAATTACACTTTGGATGTGCACCCAGTCACTACAAAGATACAGGTGTCCTTCCTAACTCAGTTGACAGAGAGGAAGGAAACTGCTCAGGGATTTCACCATGAGGCCAATGGTGACTTTAAAACAGTTAGAGTTTAATGGCTGTGATAGAAGAACTGAGGATGGATCAACAACATTGTAGTTACTCCACAATACTAACCTAATTGACAGAGTGAAAAGGAAGCCTGTACAGAATAATAAATATTCCTAAACATGCATCCTGTTTGCAACAAGGCACTAAAGTAATACTGCAAAAAATGTGGCAAAACGCTCAACGTTTGGGGCAAATACAACACATTACTGAGTACCACTCTCCATGTTTTCAAGCATAGTGGTGGCTGCATCATGTTATGGGTATGGCTTGGAATTGTTAAGGACTGGAGTTTTTCAGGGTAAAAAAGAAATGGAATGGCACTAAGCACAGGCAAAATCCTAGAGGAAAACCTGGTTCAGTCTGCTTTCCACCAGACACTGGGAGATGAATTCACCTTTCAGCAGGACAATAACACAAGGCCAAATCTACACTGGAGTTGCTTACCAAGAAGATGGTGAATGTTCCTGAATGGCCAGTTACAGTTTTGACTTAAGTCCTCTTTTGAAAATCTATGACCTTAAAAGACCTGAAAATGAGTGGTTATGTAGCGATGATCAACAACCAATTTGACAGAGCTTGGAAGCATTTAGAAAATAATAATGGTCACAGGTGCGTAAAGCTCTTAGAGAATTACCCAGAAAGACTCACAGCTGTAGATCACTGCCAAAGGTGCTTCTACAAAGTATTGACTCAGGGGTTTGAATACTTATGTAAATGAGATATTTCTGTGTTTTAATTTTCTATACATTTGCAAATATTTCTAGAAACATCTTTTGCATTTTGTTATTTTGGGGTATTGTGTCTAGATGGGTGAGAATCTATTTTTTTTATCAATTATGAATTCAGGCTGTAACACAACAAAATGTGGAAGAAGTCAAGGGGTAGGAATACTTTCTGAAGGCGCTGTACATTCCAGTAGCTGACAGATTCTTGCTGTTTTTGTAGATTTTGTTGTAGGAGAAACTTGGACACTTTATTGATAGTGGATGGACACTGGGATTTGATGATTGTTCGACTGTTTTCTTTGTCTTTAGATGTTAAAGAAACGTGCAAACAGTAGTATAATTAAGGGTTGGGTTTGGTGCTACTATTTGATACTGTAGTTTGATTGTTGTGCTATTTCTTTGTTTTACAGGAAGGCAAACGAAGGCTTGCTCATGTTGAGTGCAGAGGAAACGATGCCGATCTCCATACGGCAACTAGCCTATGGTATGTGGAGGAAGACAGAATTACCTCCTTCATAACATTATGAATAGAAGCAGATGGAAGATATTAGAGATTATGAATGGAAGCAGATGGAAGATATTAGAGATTATGAATGGAAGCAGATGGAAGATATTAGAGATTATGAATGGAAGCTATTAGAGATTATGAATGGAAGCAGATGGAGGATATTAGAGATTATGAATGGGAGCAGATAGAGGATATTAGCTTTGAGGCAGAGTTATGTAGGCCCTTGCCTTTCTCTCTGTGGTAAAGTTAGTTATCGTGGTTCATATTACATTACAATAAAACCCACATAGCTGTTATTTTTGACCATAGAGACCATAGAGTACCATTACATCTTTCCCTGTTATCTGTTTCCCCCCAGTGTCTGATAGTGTCTCTCTTGTTTCCCCCCAGTGTCTGATAGTGTCTCTCTGGTTTCCCCCCAGTGTCTCTCTGGTTTCCCCCCCAGTGTCTCTCTGGTTTCCCCCCCAGTGTCTCTCTGGTTTCCCCCCCAGTGTCTCTCTGGTTTCCCCCCCAGTGTCTCTCTGGTTTCCCCCCCAGTGTCTCTCTGGTTTCCCCCCCAGTGTCTCTCTGGTTTCCCCCCCAGTGTCTCTCTGGTTTCCCCCCCCAGTGTCTCTCTGGTTTCCCCCCCAGTGTCTCTCTGGTTTCCCCCCCCAGTGTCTCTCTGGTTTCCCCCCCCAGTGTCTCTCTGGTTTCCCCCCCCAGTGTCTCTCTGGTTCCCCCCCCCGGTGTCTCTCTGGTTTCCCCCCCCAGTGTCTCTCTGGTTTCCCCCCCAGTGTCTCTCTGGTTTCCCCCCCCAGTGTCTCTCTGGTTTCCCCCCCAGTGTCTCTCTGGTTTCCCCCCCAGTGTCTCTCTGGTTTCCCCCCCCAGTGTCTCTCTGGTTTCCCCCCCCAGTGTCTCTCTGGTTTCCCCCCCCAGTGTCTCTCTGGTTTCCCCCCCCAGTGTCTCTCTGGTTTCCCCCCCCAGTGTCTCTCTGGTTTCCCCCCCCAGTGTCTCTCTGGTTTCCCCCCCCAGTGTCTCTCTGGTTTCCCCCCCAGTGTCTCTCTGGTTTCCCCCCCAGTGTCTCTCTGGTTTCCCCCCCCAGTGTCTCTCTGGTTTCCCCCCCAGTGTCTCTCTGGTTTCCCCCCCAGTGTCTCTCTGGTTTCCCCCCCAGTGTCTCTCTGGTTTCCCCCCCCCAGTGTCTCTCTGGTTTCCCCCCCCCCAGTGTCTCTCTGGTTTCCCCCCCCCCAGTGTCTCTCTGGTTTCCCCCCCCCCAGTGTCTCTCTGGTTTCCCCCCCCCCCGTGTCTCTCTGGTTTCCCCCCCCCCAGTGTCTCTCTGGTTTCCCCCCCCCCAGTGTCTCTCTGGTTTCCCCCCCCCCAGTGTCTCTCTGGTTTCCCCCCCCCCAGTGTCTCTCTGGTTTCCCCCCCCCCAGTGTCTCTCTGGTTTCCCCCCCCCAGTGTCTCTCTGGTTTCCCCCCCCCCAGTGTCTCTCTGGTTTCCCCCCCCAGTGTCTCTCTGGTTTCCCCCCCCAGTGTCTCTCTGGTTTCTTCCCCCCCCCAGTGTCTCTCTGGTTTCTTCCCCCCCCCAGTGTCTCTCTGGTTTCTTCCCCCCCCCAGTGTCTCTCTGGTTTCTTCCCCCCCCCAGTGTCTCTCTGGTTTCTTCCCCCCCCCAGTGTCTCTCTGGTTTCTTCCCCCCCCCAGTGTCTCTCTGGTTTCTTCCCCCCCCCCGTGTCCTCTCTGGTTTCTTCCCCCCCCCAGTGTCTCTCTGGTTTCTTCCCCCCCCCAGTGTCTCTCTGGTTTCTTCCCCCCCCCCAGTGTCTCTCTGGTTTCTTCCCCCCCCCAGTGTCTCTCTGGTTTCTTCCCCCCCCCAGTGTCTCTCTGGTTTCTTCCCCCCCCCAGTGTCTCTCTGGTTTCTTCCCCCCCCCAGTGTCCTCTCTGGTTTCTTCCCCCCCCCAGTGTCTCTCTGGTTTCTCCCCCCCCCCAGTGTCTCTCTGGTTTCTTCCCCCCCCCAGTGTCTCTCTGGTTTCTTCCCCCCCCCAGTGTCTCTCTGGTTTCTTCCCCCCCCAGTGTCTCTCTGGTTTCTTCCCCCCCCAGTGTCTCTCTGGTTTCTTCCCCCCCCCCAGTGTCTCTCTGGTTTCTTCCCCCCCCCAGTGTCTCTCTGGTTTCTTCCCCCCCCCAGTGTCTCTCTGGTTTCTTCCCCCCCCAGTGTCTCTCTGGTTTCTTCCCCCCCCCAGTGTCTCTCTGGTTTCTTCCCCCCCCCAGTGTCTCTCTGGTTTCTTCCCCCCCCCAGTGTCTCTCTGGTTTCTCCCCCCCCCCAGTGTCTCTCTGGTTTCTTCCCCCCCCCAGTGTCTCTCTGGTTTCTTCCCCCCCCCAGTGTCTCTCTGGTTTCTTCCCCCCCCCAGTGTCCCCTTGGTTTCTTCCCCCCCCCGGTGTCTCTCTGGTTTCTTCCCCCCCCCCGTGTCTCTCTGGTTTCTTCCCCCCCCCAGTGTCTCTCTGGTTCTTCCCCCCCCCCAGTGTCTCTCTGGTTTCTTCCCCCCCCCCAGTGTCTCTCTGGTTTCTTCCCCCCCCAGTGTCTCTCTGGTTTCTTCCCCCCCCAGTGTCTCTCTGGTTTCTTCCCCCCCCCCAGTGTCTCTCTGGTTTCTTCCCCCCCCCCCCCCCCCAGTGTCTCTCTGGTTTCCCCCCCCCCCCAGTGTCTCTCTGGTTTCCCCCCCCCCCCAGTGTCTCTCTGTTTCCCCCCCCCCCCCCCCCCCCAGTGTCTCTCTGGTTTCCCCCCCAGTGTCTCTCTGGTTTCCCCCCCCCAGTGTCTCTCTGGTTTTTCCAGTGTCTCTCTGGTTTTTTCCCCCCCAGTGTCTCTCTGGTTTTCCCCCCACTGTCTGATAGTGTCTCTCTGGTTTCCCCCCCAGTGTCTGGACTGGGGTTCGGCTTCATGAGTGGAGCGTTCTCAATGGTCAATATCCTGGCTGATTCTGTTGGCCCCGGCACCATTGGTATCCATGGAGACTCCCAACACTACTTCCTGTCCTCAGGTACTGTATGAGTCTCCCATGTTTTAAAATGTACTTAATAATCTGAAACCACACGGGAAGACATGTTTTATTTCACTAACTTTCCTGAAAGTAGTCATTTATTTGTATATTTTACCCCCTTTTTCTCCCCAATTTTGTGAGATCCAATTTTGATCTTGCCTCATTGCTGCAACTCCCCAACGGGCTCAGGAGAGGCGACGGTTGAGTCATGTGTCCTCCGAAACATGACCCACCAAACCGTGCTTCTTAATACACGCCCACTTAACCCGGAAGCCAGCCACACCAATGTGTCGGAGGAAACACAGTTCAACTGACGACCGTAGTCAGCCTGCAGGCGCCCATCCCGCCACAAGGAGTCGCTAGAGTGCGATGAGCCAAGTAAAGCACCCCCTGCCAAACCCTCCCATAACCCGGACGACGCTGGGCCAATTGTGCGCTGCCCTATGGGACTCCCGGTCATGGCCGGTTGTGACACAGCCTGGGATCAAACTCGGGTCTGTAGTGACGCCTCAAGCACTACAATGCAGTGCCTAATACCCTGACTACACCTCTTGCATCGCGTGTGCGAGCATTGCAAAATAAATTTAGAAATCTAGATTATTCAATTATTGCACCAACACTGCTCGCGCTCCCCAACGAGCGTCTGCGTTGCCAAAGGCTAAAATAGAAGTACTTTCTATTTGTGAAGGAGGAAGGAAGGAGGAGAGGACTAGAAACGATTCAGTTGACTGTTTTATGTGTGGATTAATTGTCGGGAGTAGAGGACCTTGTGCATTTCAGGTAAAATAACAACCCAATGTTTATATCCCAGGATAAATTAGCTAGCAACAGCAAGCTAGCTAAATAGAACAAATTAGCTAGCTAAATTGCCATAACTGTTTAATGCTTTTCGACCTGTCCCCAAATTAATGTAATTGGTTCAGAGTTTTTGATATTTTAACCTGCGTGTCGTGATCGAGTTTGGTGTGGGGGGACAAAATACATTTATGCACGATGGCGCACGCACGCAGCCGGTTTGGGTTCCGTGTTACAGTTGCACCACTAGGGAGGCCTAGTAGTCATTTTTCTGATTTGGCCTGAGGCTGTCTCTGTCTCCCCTATAGCCTTCATGACCATCGTCCTGAGGCTGTCTCTGTCTCCCCTATAGCCTTCATGACCATCGTCCTGAGGCTGTCTCTGTCTCCCCTATAGCCTTCATGACCATCATCCTGAGGCTGTCTCTGTCTCCCCTATAGCCTTCATGACCATCATCCTGAGGCTAACTGTCTCTGTCTCCCCTATAGCCTTCATGACCATCATCCTGAGGCTAACTGTCTCTGTCTCCCCTATAGCCTTCATGACCATCGTCCTGAGGCTGTCTCTGTCTCCCCTATAGCCTTCATGGCCATCGTCTTGAGGCTAACTGTCTCTCCTATAGCCTTCATGGCCATCGTCTTGAGGCTAACTGTCTCTCCTATAGCCTTCATGGCCATCATCCTGAGGCTAACTGTCTCTGTCTCCCCTATAGCCTTCATGACCATCATCCTGAGGCTAATTCTGTCTCGGTCTCCCCTATAGCCTTCATGACCATCATCCTGAGGCTAACTATGTCTCTGTCTCCCCTATAGCCTTCATGACCATCATCCTGAGGCTAACTATGTCTCTGTCTCCCCTATAGCCTTCATGACCATCATCCTGAGGCTGTCTCTGTCTCCCCTATAGCCTTCATGACCATCATCCTGAGGCTGTCTCTGTCTCCCCTATAGCCTTCATGACCATCGTCCTGAGGCTGGCTGTCTCTGTCTCCCCTATAGCCTTCATGACCATCGTCCTGAGGATAACTGTCTCCCCTATAGCCTTCATGACCATCATCCTGAGGCTAACTGTCTCTGTCTCCCCTATAGCCTTCATGACCATCATCCTGAGGCTAACTGTCTCTGTCTCCCCTATAGCCTTCATGACCATCATCCTGAGGCTAACTATGTCTCTGTCTCCCCTATAGCCTTCATGACCATCATCCTGAGGCTAACTATGTCTGTCTCCCCTATAGCCTTCATGACCATCATCCTGAGGCTGTCTCTGTCTCCCCTATAGCCTTCATGACCATCGTCCTGAGGCTAACTGTCTCTGTCTCCCCTATAGCCTTCATGACCATCGTCCTGAGGCTGTCTCTGTCTCCCCTATAGCCTTCATGACCATCGTCCTGAGGCTAACTGTCTCTGTCTCCCCTATAGCCTTCATGACCATCGTCCTGAGGCGAACTGTCTCTGTCTCCCCTATAGCCTTCATGACCATCATCCTGAGGCTAATTCTGTCTCCCCTATAGCCTTCATGACCATCATCCTGAGGCTAACTGTCTCTGTCTCCCCTATAGCCTTCATGACCATCATCCTGAGGCTAACTGTCTCCCCTATAGCCTTCATGACCATCATCCTGAGGCTGTCTCTGTCTCCCCTATAGCCTTCATGACCATCATCCTGAGGCTGTCTCTGTCTCCCCTATAGCCTTCATGACCATCATCCTGAGGCTAACTGTCTCTGTCTCCCCTATAGCCTTCATGACCATCATCCTGAGGCTAACTATGTCTGTCTCCCCTATAGCCTTCATGACCATCATCCTGAGGCTAACTGTCTCTGTCTCCCCTATAGCCTTCATGACCATCATCCTGAGGCTAACTGTCTCTGTCTCCCCTATAGCCTTCATGACCATCATCCTGAGGCTAACTATGTCTCTGTCTCCCCTATAGCCTTCATGACCATCATCCTGAGGCTAACTATGTCTCTGTCTCCCCTATAGCCTTCATGACCATCGTCCTGAGGCTAATTCTGTCTCCCCTATAGCCTTCATGACCATCATCCTGAGGCTAATTCTGTCTCCCCTATAGCCTTCATGACCATCATCCTGAGGCTGTCTCTGTCTCCCCTATAGCCTTCATGACCATCGTCCTGAGGCTAACTGTCTCTGTCTCCCCTATAGCCTTCATGACCATCGTCCTGAGGCTAACTGTCTCTGTCTCCCCTATAGCCTTCATGACCATCATCCTGAGGCTGTCTCTGTCTCCCCTATAGCCTTCATGACCATCGTCCTGAGGCTAACTGTCTCTGTCTCCCCTATAGCCTTCATGACCATCGTCCTGAGGCTAACTGTCTCTGTCTCCCCTATAGCCTTCATGACCATCGTCCTGAGGCTAACTGTCTCTGTCTCCCCTATAGCCTTCATGACCATCATCCTGAGGCTAATTCTGTCTCCCCTATAGCCTTCATGACCATCGTCCTGAGGCTAACTGTCTCTGTCTCCCCTATAGCCTTCATGACCATCGTCCTGAGGCTAACTGTCTCTGTCTCCCCTATAGCCTTCATGACCATCATCCTGAGGCTAACTGTCTCTGTCTCCCCTATAGCCTTCATGACCATCATCCTGAGGCTAACTGTCTCTGTCTCCCCTATAGCCTTCATGACCATCATCCTGAGGCTAATTCTGTCTCCCCTATAGCCTTCATGACCATCGTCCTGAGGTTAACTGTCTCTGTCTCCCCTATAGCCTTCATGACCATCATCCTGAGGCTAACTGTCTCCCCTATAGCCTTCATGACCATCATCCTGAGGCTAACTGTCTCTGTCTCCCCTACAGCCTTCATGACCATGGCCATCATCCTGCTCCACATGTTCTGGGGGGTTGTGTTCTTTGATTCCTGTGAGAAACAACACTGGTGGTCTCTGGCTGTGGTCGTCATCAGCCACCTCCTCGTCTCCTGTCTGGTAAGTCAGAAAAGAGACAGAAAGGATGGCTGGATGGATAGACAGATACAGTAGATCAATGTGTTCATGCAGTAGGTGGACTTGACTGATGGGTTGATGAATAAATACTCAGAAGTAAATGTGTGTTGGCAGTAGTCTCACAGGACAACAGCCTAGTACTTTTACTTACTTAGTAACGTCTTCATCCCCATTGGGACATAATGTCACAAAGGCTCCTCCACTGATTCCTGTTCTTCACCACACCACTTCAAATGGGACAAAACATGTCCCCAAAGGTCCTTAACTCAGCCTTTTGTTGTCATGTCTCTCCCCAGACGTTCTAGAACCCTCACTATTTTTTCTCCCAGAGGTTCCTGAACCAGAACCTCCTGTATGAATTTCCCCCGGAGATCCATAACTCATCAGTCTTTGTTATTTCTCTCCTAGACATTCCAGAACCCTCAGTACGTGGGCAGCCTGGTTCCCACCTACATCATCGTGTTCCTCGTGGGTCTCTGGGCGTTCTTCTGCGCCGGGGGATCTCTCCGGAACCTTCAACTCTGCCTTACCTGCAAAGACAAGGACTTCCTGTTGGCCAACCACCGGCCCAGATAACAGAACACCACTAAAGACACACACACACACTGTATGGGGACGCTATCCAACAGGACACACACCACACAAACAAATAAATAAATTAAAGATAAACTGGGTCAACGATATGTCTCTCCCCTCCCCCCCTATGTGTTCTGTGTATCATTGTTTCAGTGGTGCTGGGGACTGGAAATAGGCTCCAGGGATGTAGTCCAGAGAGTAAATATTGTTTAAACACCTTTTTATTTTGTGAACAGCATTTCCAGATGTATTACAGTGCATTAGTAATAGAATAATCTAGAGGATCCTTTTGTTACCATTTCATCCCTGGCTGACACTGCTCAGAACGGTTGATCAACTGTTTACAACTGTTTACAAACACATTTTATCTGTGTGTAGTTTTAAAATGTAGGGTATGTGGTTCCTTAATGAGACGGTTCCTATTTGACACCAGATGGGTCTCTCTTTCTCTCTGGATCTGTGCCTTCTACAGTAATGATGAGGTAGCTAGTGTTTTGGCCCTGTATTCATAAAGCATCTCAGTAGAAGCGCTGATCCAGGATCAGATCCCCCCATGTCCATGTAATCTTATTCATTATAATCTAGGATCAGATCTCCCCCCCCCATGTCCATGTAATCTTTTTCATTATAATCCAGGATCAGATCCCCCCATGTCATGTAATCTTATTCATTATAATCTAGGATCAGATCTCCCCCCCATGCCCATGTAATCTTATCCATTATAATCTAGGATCAGACCCCCCCATGTCCATGTAATCTTATTCATTATAATCCAGGATCAGATCTCCCCCCCATGTCCATGTAATCTTTTTCATTATAATCCAGGATCAGATCCCCCCATGTCATGTAATCTTATTCATTATAATCCAGGATCAGATCTCCCCCCCATGTCAATGTAATCTTTTTCATTATAATCCAGGATCAGATCCCCCCCATGTCATGTAATCTTATTCATTATAATCTAGGATCAGATCTCCCCCCCATGTCCATGTAATCTTATTCATTATAATCTAGGATCAGATCCCCCCCATGTCCATGTAATCTTATTCATTATAATCTAGGATCAGACCCCCCCCCCATGTCCATGTAATCTTATTCATTATAATCTAGGATCAGACCCCCCCCCCCCCCCCCATGTCCATGTAATCTTATTCATTATAATCTAGGATCAGACCCCCCCCATGTCCATGTAATCTTATTCATTATAATCTAGGATCAGATCGATTCCCCCCCCCCCCCCCCCCCCCCCCCCACCATGTCCATGTAATTTTATTGGTTCTGATCTGAAAGGCTAAACTCATCCCACTGTAGATCGCAGGTCTACTATGAGATGCTTTATAAATATACGGCCCTGGATTGTCTTTGTAAATGGACCTTTAGTGTTTAATCTATATCAGACCTGTGATGTTTTTTATCATGTTCATGTTTCTGTCTCCTGCTGTGTTAGTTGTCAGTCTGGCAGGGCAGCTGTATTGTTCTCCTGTTTTAGAAGGGTTGGTAGTACAATACAACAGTGTTTGCATATCAACAACTTACTTTTCATAAATTACCAAACAAAAGCAAATCCCTTTGGAGAACGAAAGCAGCATATTAGGATAACATTGAGTTAGGATAAAAAAACAGTCATGAGCTGTTTCTAAATGAAGTTCTGATTCAAACTGAAAATATGTAAAATGTGGTGCGTTTGTTTTGATAGTCCAGATGAATATATTTGGCCTAAACCTGATGAATATAAATATTGACCTGATGATGATAATACTGTTTTTATATGAATGATGTGCTTTACATACTGATTAGTGCTGCTAAGCTTTGCTTCAGCTAAATGTTTTGTTTTTATAATCATCACACTGACCTCAAGGGTTGGTCTGATCTATTTGGCTTTAGGACGTACAGGGGGAGGTTTCCCAGACCCAGATTCAACTTATTCCTGGACTGAAAAGCACTTTTAACTTTCAAAATTCTCAACTGAGAATGCTGTTTAGAAGTGGCTTAACCTTTTGTCTGAGTAAACCGACCCAAACTGTAGCACCTTTTTTAGTCCTGACTTCCATATTAGTTAAATATTCCCATTGACATCAATGCAAACTGATGACTAAGTGAAAATTGGAAAATGCGGATTCGCCCTTTTAAAAGAGGACATGCCCTTGAGGAACAAATGATTGAATATGTACATGTACCATGTTGTTGTTGATGAATTAGCTGATTTTTCTAGGCAGTGAGTAAGACCTGTGGAAACCAACTCCTATAGAGAGCTCAACGGAAGTTAGTTTAGACTAGGCTGAAATAATTTAGTGTCAAAATGAAATTAGTCACCTCACTTGTCATGGTTTTTAATGTTTTTCTCTGACCTGTGTCGTGTATTGAGCTGTACAGCTTTAACATAATAGTCGAGAACTCCCAGCCAATAGTATCAGCCTCTCAGGGTTGAAGGTCACTGATATGCAAATGAGCTGTATGTTCCTGTTTTGACGTGTGCCTGCGTGCATCCTGTTATTTCCCCATGCTTCTGTATTGATATAAAGTTAAAAGTAGTAGCACTTCATTCTCCATTGTCAAGTTAATTCTACCGTGCCATCAAGAGCACAACAATCTGTATGTACATAGGTGATGACAAACTGTTCCCTCTGATTTTTTTTAAATGTGTATATAATATTGTTTCTAAATGACTATTTAACCTTTATGATGTTACACCTCCTAGTTTCCATTGTACATAGGAAAATAAAACGGTTAAACAAAAGTTTGAGGTCCTTTAACTTCTGATGGAGTTGGGTCTTGTGTTGGGCCAAGGTCCTATAACCACCTGAGTGAACTCTCTACTCTCACCACTGTAGAGTCAGGTTCATCATAACCAACCTGAGTGAACTCTACTCTCACCACTGTAGAGTCAGGTTCATCATAACCAACCTGAGTGAACTCTCTACTCTCACCGCTGTAGAGTCAGGTTCATCATAACGAACCTGAGTGATCTCTACTCTCACCGCTGTAGAGTCAAGTTCATCATAACCAACCTGAGTGAACTCTCTACTCTCACCGCTGTAGAGTCAGGTTCATCATAACCAACCTGAGTGAACTCTCTACTCTCACCGCTGTAGAGTCAGGTTCATCATAACCAACCTGAGTGAACTCTCTACTCTCACCGCTGTAGAGTCAGGTTCATCATAACCAACCTGAGTGAACTCTCTACTCTCACCGCTGTAGAGTCAGGTTCATCATAACCAACCTGAGTGAACTCTCTACTCTCACCGCTGTAGAGTCAGGTTCATCATAACCAACCTGAGTGAACTCTCTACTCTCACCACTGTAGAGTCAGGTTCATCATAACCAACCTGAGTGAACTCTCTACTCTCACCGCTGTAGAGTCAGGTTCATCATAACCAACCTGAGTGAACTCTCTGCTCTCACCGCTGTAGAGTCAGGTTCATCATAACCAACCTGAGTGATCTACTCTGCTCATTGCATAGCGGGCACAAAGCGGGCACAAAGCGGGCGCCAGGCTTTCAGCAGGGCCAGGGGAGATAACAACAGCCTGTAGCACACAGGGAGGGGAGAAACCACACCCACTACGGGGGATGCCTTCAGCCCCCTTATATGAAAGAGAGAGATGGAGAGGGAAGGAGAGGGCTAGAGAGAGGGAGAGGGAAGGAGAGAGGGAGAGGGCTAGAGAGAGGGAGAGGGCTAGAGAGGGAAGGGAGTGAGAGGGAGAGGGCTAGAGAGGGAAGGGAATGTGAGAGAGAGAGAGAGAGAGGGGGAGGGAAGGGCATCTGGTTTGTGTGTGTTGATGTTCATTTCCATCATAAAGTTTCTAATCTGACGTAACAAAGCCTCTGTCCCCTCCGCCTGTCTGTCCCCCTGCTCCCCCTGTCCACAGTTTCCTCCTCCCTATGCTCACGTCTCCTTACAACTGATGAAACTAGACACACAATGGTGGAACGGCACAAAGCGGCCATGGGACATGGGAGCGCCCCAGGAACTCTCTGAGGGGATTTGGTCAAAGCCCTCTTCTCTCTGTGAGAGTCAGTCACACATAGGCCCACTTCCTCTCTCTGTAACCAGAGCCCTCTGTGTGAGAAGCATCCGATTCACATTCAAATCCTACACTTGAGATCATGGCCACCAGACCACCACTACTCCACATTCTTAATGTTTTACTCGTTGGGTATTGAGTTTCATTTGAACAATTGCCCAACCTTGGCGGGATTACTACCTCTGAACTTGTCTGGCTAGCCAGAGAGAGAAGAGGATTGGTTCCTTCCCTAGGGTCTAGTTCCTCTCAAGGTTTCTTTCTTCCTATAGGTTTTTTCTCCACTGTTACCCTAGACTGGCTCTTTAGAGTGTTCAGGTCCGTGTTGAGACTGGCTCTTTAGGGTGTTCAGGTCCGTGTTGAGACTGGCTCTTTAGAATGTTCAGGTCCATGTTGAGACTGGCTCTTTAGAGTGTTCATGTCGGTGTTGAGGCTGGCTCTTTAGGGTGTTCAGGTCCATGTTGAGACTGGCTCTTTAGAGTGTTCAGGTCCATGTTGAGGCTGGCTCTTTAGAGTGTTCATGTCGGTGTTGAGACTGGCTCTTTAGAGTGTTCAGGTCTATGTTGAGACTGGCTCTTTAGAGTGTTCATGTCGGTGTTGAGGCTGGCTCTTTAGAATGTTCAGGTCCATGTTGAGACTGGCTCTTTAGAGTGTTCATGTCGGTGTTGAGGCTGGCTCTTTAGAGTGTTCATGTCCGTGTTGGGGCTGGCTCTTTAGAGTGTTCAGGTCCATGTTGAGACTGGCTCTTTAGAGTGTTCATGTCGGTGTTGAGGCTGGCTCTTTAGAGTGTTCAGGTCCGTGTTGAGGCTGGCTCTTTAGAGTGTTCAGGTCCGTGTTGAGGCTGGCTCTTTAGAGTGTTCAGGTCCATGTTGAGACTGGCTCTTTAGAGTGTTCAGGTCCGTGTTGAGGCTGGCTCTTTAGAGTGTTCAGGTCCATGTTGAAGCTGGCTCTTTAGTGTTCAGGTCCATGTTGAGTCTGGCTCTTTAGAGTGTTCAGGTCCATGTTGAGTCTGGCTCTTTAGAGTTGAGGCTGGCTCTTTAGGGTGTTCAGGTCCATGTTGAGGCTGGCTCTTTAGAGTGTTCAGGTCCATGTTGAGGCTGGCTCTTTAGGGTGTTCAGGTCCATGTTGAGGCTGGCTCTTTAGAGTGTTCAGGTCCATGTTGAGGCTGGCTCTTTAGAGTGTTCAGGTCCATGTTGAGGCTGGCTCTTTAGAGTTGAGGCTGGCTCTTTAGGGTGTTCAGGTCCATGTTGAGGCTGGCTCTTTAGAGTGTTCAGGTCCATGTTGAGGCTGGCTCTTTAGGGTGTTCAGGTCCATGTTGAGGCTGGCTCTTTAGAGTTGAGGCTGGCTCTTTAGAGTGTTCAGGTCCATGTTGAGACTGGCTCTTTAGAGTTGAGGCTGGCTCTTTAGGGTGTTCAGGTCCATGTTGAGGCTGCCTCTTTAGAGTGTTCAGGTCCATGTTGAGGCTGGCTCTTTAAAGTTGAGGCTGGCTCTTTAGGGTGTTCAGGTCCATGTTGAGGCTGGCTCTTTAGAGTGTTCAGGTCCATGTTGAGTCTGGCTCTTTAGGGTGTTCAGGTCCATGTTGAGGCTGGCTCTTTAGAGTTGAGGCTGGCTCTTTAGGGTGTTCAGGTCCATGTTGAGGCTGGCTCTTTAGAGTGTTCAGGTCCATGTTGAGGCTGCCTCTTTAGAGTTGAGGCTGTCTCTTTAGGGTGTTCAGGTCCATGTTGAGGCTGGCTCTTTAGAGTGTTCAGGTCCACGTTGAGGCTGGCTCTTTAGAGTGTTCAGGTCCATGTTGAGGCTGGCTTTTTAGGGTGTTCAGGTCCATGTTGAGACTGGCTCTTTAGAGTGTTCAGGTCCATGTTGAGGCTGGCTCTTCGGAGTGTTCAGGTCCATGTTGAGACTGGCTCTTTAGGGTGTTCAGGTCCGTGTTGAGACTGGCTCTTTACAGTGTTCAGGTCCATGTTGAGGCTGGCTTTTTAGGGTGTTCAGGTCCATGTTGAGGCTGGCTCTTTAGAGTGTTCAGGTCCATGTTGAGGCTGGCTTTTTAGGGTGTTCAGGTCCATGTTGAGGCTGGCTTTTTAGGGTGTTCAGGTCCATGTTGAGACTGGCTCTTTCGGGTGTTCAGGTCCATGTTGAGGCTGGTTCTTTAGAGTGTTCAGGTCCATGTTGAGGCTGGCTCTTTAGGGTGTTCAGGACCCCGTTTTGCTAAAGCTTTGTAAAAAGTATTTTCAAATGAAATCTGATTGATGGATTTTTGTTTTGCAATGTAGAATTCCATTTCTCTCCCACTCTCTCCCACTCTCTCCCCCTATCTACCTCTCTCTCTCTCTCTCCCTCTCCCCCTTCTCTTCCAATCTCCCCCCCCCTCTATCTCTCTCCCCCTCCCCCTCTATCTCTCTCTCTGTCTGTCTATCACTCTCTCTCTCTCTCTCTCTCTCTCTCTCTCTCTCTCCCTCTCCCCCTTCTCTTCCAATCTCTCCCCCTCTCTCTATCTCTATCCCCCCCTTTCTCTATCTATCTCCCCCCCCCCCTCTCTGTCTATCGCTCTTTCTAACTCTCTCTCCCTCTGCATGTTGTCCAGTAGTAATATAATAGACTGACATATGGAACACATGAGGGCGCTGTCGAGGCAGTAGATGAGTGTCTACAGGTAGGAACACCTGTAGACGTTTCAGATGTGCAACATCATCAGGTGTAAAATCAAATGTCAAGTGCCTTAATTAAATGTAACATTTAGAAACACATTTAGCCTCGATTTAAAACAAAAACACGTTCCTATGGTTTGTGATACAAATTATTATTGATTTGTTGAATGTTTACTTTTCCAAAATGAGGCATACTGAATTTATAGCCTAGGCCCTATAGGCGATCAATGAAAAATCACAATTAGAAGCACATTTAAACATACTTTCCCACTGGATGTTAAAGTGGTTTACAAAACATGTCCACCTAAGTGGAAATATTGCACCACATCAGAACCCGGGCCATCTCTGTCCTCGCGCCTCCAGTTTACCTGCCATCCTTGCATATATTATGCAAATAGGCAGGAGCGGCTGGTGCCTATCCAAGGAGCAAGGATGCTCCTCCGGAATAACCCGAATGGAAAAAGAGAGAGAAGGAGAGGAAATCTGTGAGGAGGAAATTATCCACATGGTATCAGAAAAAATGTATCGATGGTGCAGCTAAATTCCATTTTACCTGACAGGGAAGAAAGCGATTCCACTGACCGTGGGTTGTATGAATCACGAATGGATCCTAATTTAATTTTGAGCAGGAAAAGATTTTTGCATTTTTTATCGTTCTATTTTATTCTTATTTATCAAGGTAAGTCCCGTGTTCATTATTGAATTGGCTTAGCCTACTGTCCTACTCTTTGAATAAACTACATAGACTGTTCATGTTTATATATTTAGTTTTATTTGTTAAGTTTTATTTTTTTCGTTTCTTACCATTTAATCATTCATTTACATTACTATTTTTTGTTGTTGTTGCAGGAATACAACCAGACAATTGTTTTCTATATCATAGATGCGGAATATTGCAATGTACTATTATGGACGCTATTTTTGCGCACCTGTTTTATGTGTAGAACTGTACTTACTTTGTCGGTGATTGTTGTCACATTCTGATATTCTGATTTCGTATTATTGATTTATTCAGAAATGTTTTATTTTTCCTTTTAATCATTTTGATCACTCATCACTTCCCTTAATTGTTTTACTCATTTATTTCAGCGCATATTTCGTGGGGCATAGACGCGGTGAATATAACACACTGGCATGATAAGTGAGTTTCATAAATCATGTATCATTCATTTGTAAAATGATGTATTATTATTATGTTATATGAAGACGTTATTACACTGTCATTTTTGAAGATGATTTTCATTGCGAATATATTGAGTGTTGTGTTTATTGTCTGAGTTGTAGTCACACAGTAGTCATTTTCAGCCTCGTATTCTGTTGATGTCAGAGAAAAGGTCCTAGTCTTTTTGCGCAGTGGTTCTTTTTCCTGACCAACACAAGTGCTGATTACCTGCTAGGAACAAACCTTTCCTTGTTCTCTCTTTCTCCCAACAGCAAAAGCAGCAGTATAATGCTGGCGAAATGGGATACCGCTTCCCAAAGAGGACAGGTAGGAGAGCGAAGCCGCTGTTTTGAAACGAAGCATTGATAGAGCACGTTAAATATGTCAAGCACAGACACCACAAATCACAACTCATGACCCTGAGCTTTTCATTCCCAGAAAAATACAGAACTTATACCTGGATTTCGTTCAGTACATAAAGACCCCCAAGCTCGTTTTGTAGTGTCTGTGCATTAGATTAAATTGGAGGAAATATGTTAAAATATGTTGCTATGTGTATTACCTGTTTGTTTATATAAAATTACATTTCTTTACGTTGTAACATTAGTAGTGTACCTATGGTCAAGTAGAACAAAATGCATGCAATTTGTTCATGATCTGTACACTTCATTAGAGGCACAAGATGTCTTACCCATATCTGCAAACTACTCCCATTAGAAAATATCTTCCATAACAGTGTTTCTCTGTGAGAAACCATAGTTTAGGCTTCTATATAGGTTGGTAAACAATGTAGAAAACTCACACTAGCTGGGGTCACACAGGTCTCATCCTGTCCCTTGGTCCTAAAGACCATTTATTTTCAATCCAAACCCAGCTACATCCCAGGAGCCTAACATGCAGCAGTTCTATCTGTTCTATAACCTGTAGATCCTGTCCTAATCAGCAATGTCTCAGATTGCTGACATTACGTGTTCCATCATTGAGTTGCAACATGAGAACTGCATGTTGTTGAGAGTCATTACAAAGGGACAGATACATCTGCTGTTGTACGATCAGTAATTCTCACTCAGCTCTCTGTTCACAATGACGGTCCTAATAATCAATGGTTAATAATGCAGATGCAGCTCAGCCCCTCCTCTCTCCTCTCTCCTCTCTCCTCTCTCCTCTCTCCTCTCTCCTCTCTCTCTCTCTCTCCTCTCTCCTCTCTCCTCTCTCCTCTCCCCTCTCTCCTCTCTCCTCTCTCCTCGCTCTCTCTCTCCTCTCTCTCTGTGCCTTTGTCCCTGGTCTGGTCTGGTCTGCTCTGGTCTGGTCTGGTCTGGTCTGGGAGATGAAAGCAGAGGTTGGAGGGCTCAGGTGTCTGGGCTGGGAATGAGGCTGGGTAGAAGCTGGGGACGGGGTAGAGGTGGAGGCTGGAGCTGGGGATAGGGATGGGGTGGAGGCTGAGGCTGGGTAGATGCTGGGGCTGGGGTAGAGGTGGAGGCTGGAGCTGGGGATAGGGATGGGGTGGAGGCTGAGACTGGGTAGATGCTGGGGCTGGGGTAGAGGTGGAGGCTGGAGCTGGGGATAGGGATGTGGTGGAGGCTGAGGCTGGGCAGAAGCTGGGGCTGGGGTAGAGGTGGAGGCTGGAGCTGGGGATAGTAATGGGGTGGAGGCTGAGACTGGGTAGATGCTGGGGCTGGGGACATGGTAGAGGTGGAGGCTGGGTAGAAGCTGAGGCTGGGGACATGGTAGAGATGGAGGCTGGGTAGAAGCTGAGGCTGGGGATGGGGTAGAGGTGGAGGCTGGGTAGAAGCTGAGGCTGGGGACGGGGTAGAGGTGGAGGCTGGGTAGAAGCTGAGGCTGGGGACAGGGTACAGTTGGAGGCTGTGTAGAAGCTGAGGCTGGCGACAGGGTAGAGGTGGAGGCTGGGGATGGGGTAGAGGTGGAGGCTGGGGACAGGGTAGAGGTGGAGGCTGGGTAGAAGCTGAGGCTGGGGACAGGGTAGAGGTGGAGGCTGGGTAGAAGCTGAGGCTGGGGACAGGGTAGAAGTGGAGGCTGGGGATGGGGTAGAGGTGGAGGCTGGGGACGGGGTAGAGGTGGAGAGTGGGTAGAAGCTGAGGCTGGCGACGGGGTAGAGGTTGAGTCTGGGTAGAAGCTGAGGCTGGGGACAGGGTAGAAGTGGAGGCTGGGGATGGGGTAGAAGCTGAGGCTGGCGACGGGGTAGAGGTGGAGGCTGGGTAGAAGCTGAGGCTGGCGACGGGGTAGAGGTGTAGGCTGGGTAGAAGCTGAGGCTGGGGACAGGGTAGAAGTGGAGGCTGGGGATGGGGTAGAAGCTGAGGCTGGCGACGGGGTAGAGGTGGAGGCTGGGTAGAAGCTGAGGCTGGCGACGGGGTAGAGGTGGAGGCTGGGTAGAAGCTGAGGCTGGCGACAGGGTAGAGGTGGAGGCTGGGTAGAAGCTGAGGCTGGCGACTGGGTAGAGGTGGAGGATTGGTAACACAGGTGGTGGAGTCCTGAGTTCCAGGGTGGAATAATAAGCCTATGTGCTGCATCTACAGGGACTGGGTTAGAACTTATAGGAGGGAACGCCACATTCTGGGGCAGAAAGGACAGACTGACTCCTTCCCTGACTAACTTTGATCATTGTTAAACTGTTAAAACCTCTTAAGGATCAGACCCTTTTAAAAAAAAAAAATCCACCTAAAATGACATACCCAAATCTAACTGCCTTCCAGCCCAGGCGCACTGTCTAAAGTGAGCAAACTCTGTCATATTGTGGTCTAACTCAAGTGGGAGAACACCCAACACTTAGAGCCTGGTTAGGGAGTCGCAACGTGACGGCAACATCCACTACCCCTTTAGCAAGAAAGTTCTTTACAACCATTCAGACAGCATAATACCTAAAGAAAACTTTCTCCAAGACAACAGCTCTTTGAGTAGAAACAGTGCTACACAGATTCAGTGGTGTAAAGTACTTAAGTGAAAATACTTTAAAGTACTACTTAAGTCGTTTTTTTGGAGTATCTGTACTTTTTACTGTATATATATATTTTTTACAACTTTTACCTTTGCTTCACTACATTCCTAAAGGAAATCATGTACTTTTTTACTCCATACATTTTCCCTGACACCCAAAAGTACTCCTTACATTTTTAATGGCTAGCAGGACAGGAAAATTGTTAAGTTCACTAACACAAATGCTTCATTCGTAAATGATGTCTGAGTGTTGGAGTGTGCCCCTGGCTATCTGTATAAACAAAATAAAATTATGCCGTCTGGTTTGCTTAATATAAGAAATTTGAAATTATTTATACTTTTACTTTTACTTTTAATATTCAAGTATATTTTAGCAATTACATTTACTTTTGATACTTAAGTATACTTAAAACCAAATAATATCTTTACTTTTACTCAAGTATTACAATTGGGTACTTATTCCACCACTGCGTAGATTTGACTATTGCTCACTTCAAATAACCTCTTAATAGCCTTTTACTCTATAAGAGTGTAGTGCTCTGTAGTTGTTATCGGGGGTGGATGACAGTTCTCTTCTCTCACCTCTAGTCATGAGGATTCTGCTTACCTGGAATTCTTTAACCCTTTATCATATCATTGTAGATTATCGATTTGAAGCCAAAGTTCTATCAGCCCTTCTACTCATTCTAGAATTCTTCTACCTGGAATTTTGTATCTCTTTATCATATCACTCCAAGACTCTGATTTGGCATCAATGTAGCCTACGTAAATCTTATTGGAATTTTGTGAGACCAAAACGTATAATTGTACTATAAAACGTTTCGATGTCAAACATTTAATCAACTCAGTATTAAATCTGTCACCTGAGAGCATGGCAAGCTTCTCCAGATGATCGAGGCTTCACTGTATTCATTATTAAACTCAGGAAACTTTAACACTGTTAATTAAAGCGAATCAGTTTCTGTTACAAAGAGCTTAGTATTGGTTTGCTGGGAATAACCTATTTTTCACTCTCTCAAACACTGACTAGACTCTCCATATGTAAATGATAACATTTAATATCTTTAGTCAGGACTAGACTCTTTCAAACAGCTGTTGAGTCTGGCAAGCAGGACTCTGGACAAGTCAGGACAGGCTCATACGGCTAGGATGAAATGATTGTCTCTTCTGAGTGCATGTTGAAGATAATTGTATTGTATTTACTTGTTCTTTCTTTTCAATCTTTCCCCATAGGAACTTCATAGAACTGCAGATACATTAGCAACCAATGTATCATCAGCCAATGGATCACTAGCCAACACATCAACCAATGTCTCCTCAGTTCACTCATCTTCATCCAACTCTTCGTCCATCCACCTATCATCCATCAAGCCATCTTCAGTTGGCAGATCTTCAGTCCACTACTTCAACACAACTGTAGTCGATTCATCTTCAGACTCAAAGGAAGCTCTGAGGTCATCAGTAGGCCTGCGTAGGCCAACAGGTAGGCTACTATATGTTTGGTGGGAAAAGCCATTTATGGACAGAAGAGATTGTGTGAACACCCGTAGGATGTTAGAGTCTAACTGTGCAGGGTTAACATCCCTCTCCCAAACTTCCCATCCTTTCCAAGAACAATTACCCCTCTGTCTGGCCTGAGCCACCTCTCTACAACAGACACTAAGAGAGGTGAGGCGGAGCCCCTTTCATCCAGCCCAGCTTAGTCTAAGGGGGTCTCTAATGTGTACGTTTTTAATACGGCTGGGTTAACAGGTTACCAGGGTCCGGTCCTACCACCACTCTCCATCTGTCCCTCTTTCCCTCCCTCCTCAGACCACTGGCCATATGTTGCCAGGGCAACATGAGGAGCTGCAGCTATAGGTGCTAGCCACTCAGGCTTAGCTCTGACATAAAGGTCAGGTGGAGGAAGGACTGACATAAAGGTCAGGTGGAAGAACTGACATAAAGGTCAGGTAGAAGAAGAACTGACATAAAGGTCAGGTGGAGGAAGAACTGACATAAAGGTCAGGTAGAAGGAGAACTGACATAAAGGTCAGGTGGAAGAACTGACATAAAGGTCAGGTGGAGGAAGAACTGACATAAAGGTCAGGTAGTAGAAGAACTGACATAAAGGTCAGGTAGTAGAAGAACTGACATAAAGGTCAGGTAGAAGGAGAACTGACATAAAGGTCAGGTAGAAGAACTGACATAAAGGTCAGGTAGAAGGAGAACTGACATAAAGGTCAGGTAGAAGAACTGACATAAAGGTCAGGTAGAAGAAGAACTGACATAAAGGTCAGGTGGAAGAACTGACATAAAGGTCAGGTAGAAGAAGAACTGACATAAAGGTCAGGTAGAAGGAGAACTGACATAAAGGTCAGGTGGAGGAAGAACTGACATAAAGGTCAGGTAGAAGAAGAACTGACATAAAGGTCAGGTAGTAGAAGAACTGACATAAAGGTCAGGTAGTAGAAGAACTGACATAAAGGTCAGGTAGAAGAAGAACTGACATAAAGGTCAGGTAGTAGAAGAACTGACATAAAGGTCAGGTAGTAGAAGAACTGACATAAAGGTCAGGTAGTAGAAGAACTGACATAAAGGTCAGGTGGAAGAACTGACATAAAGGTCAGGTAGAAGAAGAACTGACATAAAGGTCAGGTAGAAGAAGAACTGACATAAAGGTCAGGTGGAAGAACTGACATAAAGGTCAGGTAGAAGAAGAACTGACATAAAGGTCAGGTAGAAGAAGAACTGACATAAAGGTCAGGTAGAAGAAGAACTGACATAAAGGTCAGGTAGTAGAAGAACTGACATAAAGGTCAGGTAGTAGAAGAACTGACATAAAGGTCAGGTAGAAGAAGAACTGACATAAAGGTCAGGTAGAGGAAGAACTGACATAAAGGTCAGGAAGGTGGAGGTGGGGACTTTCTCCAAAGCTGCCGTCATGGAAAGTTGTGACTTCCCAGGTATTTGATCTTGAACAGGCAACACAGCATGTGGTACAGCACAACGCTGGTTTCATTCTACTGTGGGACTGTTTATATATTTGGTTAAGAAGGGATTTATATTGCTATCATTAGAGAATTCATCAAATAATCTTCAATATCTTCATGGAAATAAAACTCTCTGTAGAGTTAGTGTATTTGGTATAAAGGTGAATAACATCTGTATGATACTGAATGTCACTGTGTTTCAGATCCCTGTTTGTTTCCTTGTCTGAATGGAGGTCAGTGTGTCCATCCTGAGTCATGTGACTGCAGTTTATACCAAGCTACTGGAACACGATGCCAAACAGGTTAACTGTCTTCTATTCAGAGCTTCATCTGGAGTGGGGTATAGATGGTGGAAGTGGGGGGATGACAGACAGCATAAATTGGGAATTGTATGGACGGTTCTACCAACACATTCCCCATTCACCCTCCAACTGTCTGTCTGTCTGTCTGTCTGTCTGTCTGTCTGTCTGTCTGTCTGTCTGTCTGTCTGTCTGTCTGTCTGTCTGTCTGTCTGTCTGTCTGTCTGTCCAGTTCCTAACCCAGGATTTGAGAGGGAGATGACGTGTCGGTCGTGGGGCCAGTATAACTATGAGACGTTTGATGGGCTGTACTATCACTTTCCTGGGAGATGTACCTACACTCTGCTGAGAGACTGTGAAGACACCAGCCACGCCAGCATTCTCATACAGGTAATGCTGCTGCATGTTCATCAACATAGAGCATGACTCTCAGTAGCATATCACAGATCCATATCTGGTCTAGTAGGTGTATAAAGAATACAGGGTTGGAAAGGATAGTGGGGAGTATGGCTTGATATGGAAGACTCAACTTGGCTTTAAAGGATAGTGGGGAGTATGGCTTGATATGGAAGGCTCAACTTGGCTTTAAAGGATAGTGGGGAGTATGGCTTGATATGGAAGGCTCAACTTGGCTTTAAAGGAAAGTGGGGAGTATGGCTTGATATGGAAGGCTCAACTTGGCTTTAAAGGAAAGTGGGGAGTATGGCTTGATATGGAAGGCTCAACTTGGCTTTAAAGGAAAGTGGGGAGTATGGCTTGATATGGAAGGCTCAACTTGGCTTTAAAGGAAAGTGGGGACTATGGCTTGATATGGAAGGCTCAACTTGGCTTTAAAGGAAAGTGGGGAGTATGGCTTGATATGGAAGGCTCAACTTGGCTTTAAAGGAAAGTGGGGACTATGGCTTGATATGGAAGGCTCAACTTGGCTTTAAAGGAAAGTGGGGAGTATGGCTTGATATGGAAGGCTCAACTTGGCTTTAAAGGAAAGTGGGGACTATGGCTTGATATGGAAGGCTCAACTTGGCTTTAAAGGAAAGTGGGGACTATGGCTTGATATGGAAGGCTCAACTTGGCTTTAAAGGAAAGTGGGGACTATGGCTTGATATGGAAGGCTCAACTTGGCTTTAAAGGAAAGTGGGGAGTATGGCTTGATATGGAAGGCTCAACTTGGCTTTAAAGGAAAGTGGGGAGTATGGCTTGATATGGAAGGCTCAACTTGGCTTTAAAGGAAAGTGGGGACTATGGCTTGATATGGAAGGCTCAACTTGGCTTTAAAGGAAAGTGGGGAGTATGGCTTGATATGGAAGGCTCAACTTGGCTTTAAAGGAAAGTGGGGAGTATGGCTTGATATGGAAGGCTCAACTTGGCTTTAAAGGAAAGTGGGGAGTATGGCTTGATATGGAAGGCTCAACTTGGCTTTAAAGGAAAGTGGGGAGTATGGCTTGATATGGAAGGCTCAACTTGGCTTTAAAGGAAAGTGGGGACTATGGCTTGATATGGAAGGCTCAACTTGGCTTTAAAGGAAAGTGGGGACTATGGCTTGATATGGAAGGCTCAACTTGGCTTTAAAGGAAAGTGGGGACTATGGCTTGATATGGAAGGCTCAACTTGGCTTTAAAGGAAAGTGGGGAGTATGGCTTGATATGGAAGGCTCAACTTGGCTTTAAAGGAAAGTGGGGAGTATGGCTTGATATGGAAGGCTCAACTTGGCTTTAAAGGAAAGTGGGGAGTATGGCTTGATATGGAAGGCTCAACTTGGCTTTAAAGGAAAGTGGGGACTATGGCTTGATATGGAAGGCTTAACTTGGCTTTAAAGGAAAGTGGGGACTATGGCTTGATATGGAAGACTCAACTTGGCTTTAAAGGATAGTGGGGAGTATGGCTTGATATGGAAGGCTCAACTTGGCTTTAAAGGAAAGTGGGGAGTATGGCTTGATATGGAAGGCTCAACTTGGCTTTAAAGGAAAGTGGGGAGTATGGCTTGATATGGAAGGCTCAACTTGGCTTTAAAGGAAAGTGGGGACTATGGCTTGATATGGAAGGCTCAACTTGGCTTTAAAGGAAAGTGGGGAGTATGGCTTGATATGGAAGGCTCAACTTGGCTTTAAAGGAAAGTGGGGAGTATGGCTTGATATGGAAGGCTCAACTTGGCTTTAAAGGAAAGTAGAGACTATGACTTGATATGGTAGACCCAACTTGGCTTCAACAGTGAGCGCTTTGTATGAAATAAAACAATTTGATTTTCAATTCGTATTGACTGAAATGCTGAATATCAGTGATTTTATTCATCATCGGCTAGCAAGGATTTCCACTCCCCGTGAGTATCATTTCCCAGAGCTGCTCGTCATCTCACAGTGTTTCTAAGGGTTATCGGCTCTCAGTACAGTCTTAGAGTAGAAGAGTACAGTCTTGGCCTCAGGGTAATATTTGCTCTGAAGATTAACTGAAAGCCGTCTCATTACTAGACTAATTTATGTCAATTACCGTTAGGCTACTGCAATTACCCACAATGCATCTCAACCGTCCGCAACAAACCTTGACTTTGTTCCTGAAACAAGCTGAGTAACCGAGAGGAAGTCGCTCCAGGAGAAAACTAGAATAAGAAACAACTTTACCTGGAACTTCCTTTTTCTTTGACTTCTAGCTGCGTTCTGTTTTGTGTGCATATGGAGTCCCCTGGGGGGCCACAACGGTCTATCCATCCAATCCACTCATTAGTTATTCATAGTAGTAAACAGGGACTGGTCTCGAAATTCAATTATCTGCTGCTTAAAATGACTAATAAACCCAATCCCTTCCCGTGGCCTCATGGAAGAGAGACCTCTCCATGTGTAGTACTGTGACCTGATGGACCAGAGTTTGGTCCAACATATGAACTGAATCGAGCAACCTCGTAAAGTTTAACTGCACACCACACTAACCATTCAAGATGAAAGCTAGACAATCCCCAAATTGCTCACTGTGCCCTCAGGGGGGCTCCTGGCACATTTTTTCATATGATTTGGGAATGCCCTGGGGTTTGACAACTGTTGGTCTTGTTTGCTCTGGTCACTTGTTTCTCAGTTCATGTTTTGTGTACGATAGCAATGTCATTGATCTAAATGTCTCTGTATTTATTTATTGTATTTACTTATTTGTTATTATTAACTAACTGACTAAAATGTTTTCTAAATGAACAAATAGTCTATTCTGTTGATTTTACAGGTCCACAATGACCCAGACTGCGGCTCGTCTCCCTACTACTGCACGCGGTCAGTTAGTCTCTTCCTGCCCTGGGAAGGAGAGATCAGGTTGCACAGGTCCAAAGTTACCTTCAAGGGACAGAGGTAATCGATTGATTTGATCGACTGATTGATTGGTTGATTGATTGATTACAGGTCTGTTTAATAAATTTTTCATAAGCAGATGTAAAGGAAGAGGTCTCCGTTGTGTCTATGTAACTCAGGCAGTGTTGTAGTGAGTCTGGTCTCCGTTGTGTCTATGTAACTCAGGCAGTGTTGTAGTGAGTCTGGTCTCCGTTGTGTCTAAGTAACTCAGGCAGTGTTGTAGTGAGTCTGGTCTCCGTTGTGTCTATGTAACTCAGGCAGTGTTGTAGTGAGTCTGGTCTCCGTTGTGTCTATGTAACTCAGGCAGTGTTGTAGTGAGTCTGGTCTCCGTTGTGTCTATGTAACTCAGGCAGTGTTGTAGTGAGTCTGGTCTCCAGACAACATATTGAGGTCTTGTCTCTGTGTTTTTACTCGGTCTTGACTCTGTCTCGGACAGTGAGGTCTCGTAATGTCTTGCCGAGTCTAACCGGGGCCAGTGGAGTGAAAATGAAATAATTAGCAGCTGTCATTCAGTCAGCCCGTAAAACCTCTTCACCAGGCCAGATATCCACACTCCTTTCATGACACAATATCTTATCGACTTTTGAAACCTGCTTGGGCTTTCTACTTTACTCGTAACATTACTGTCCTTTACTTTTGTTGAAAAATATCCTGAAACTTTGTGACGCTGGTCAGGATTTCCTTGATTGGCTGGTAGATAAGAGTGGGGGACATTGTTTCTCTATTTATTTAGGGGAGACCAGGGGAAGTTGGAACATTCTTAAGCCTTTTTATCTATTAGAGATCTGTTTGG